>NW_015505793.1:357258-359133 GCF_001515645.1 Sinocyclocheilus grahami
TTTCTGAGAGTGTAGTTAGCAGTTCTAACTGTTGGTGAATTACGCAATTTTAATATCTAATTGTTAGTCAGAAGAAGACAAATAAACTTTTAGATATTAATCTGCATATGTGATGGACATTAGTTATGATCATCTTTGGTATCTCCTTTAAAGTCCTCTTGTGTAAAACAGCTCCATATTTAACAAAGCACATGCAAAAGACCTGAACCAGAAGCAACGAGACCTGTTTTACAAAATACAGAAGTTTTTTTTGCACATAACCCCTATTGTAAGCTGCTGTGTGAACAGGACATTTCGAGACGCACATCTGTAAGTAAGTGTGGATGTCAATCCCAAACTCTGACAGTGTGAACATAGCAGAAATGTCAGAAGGTAATCAGAAGATGTACACATTGTACATTATTTAAACAACTGAAACCATTGTACCTGCTTCTGTACTGTAAAAATGTCATATTGTGAAGTATCGATATTGTCATATTCTATATTATACAATAATGACAATGTATTTTTACTGTAACTCAATTTGGAGTGCATGTCATATCATGGGTTTGATTCCCAGGGAATGCATGAAGTGAAAAAATGTATAATGCAGTGCAAGTTGTGCAAAATGCATTAATGTAATTACCTTGAGGGTTTAAATAAAAATATTAAAAATGTAAAATATGTTAATTTAAAACAATAATATGCCAATTAAATCTAACATTTGCCTCTCTACAGTAAGTGCTGGACATTGAACAGCATTAAGGACCACGACTATGCATTTTATGAGCCTTTTTATATGCTATTTAAATATATATTATTGAAGCAAAGCATTTCTTTCCGGAGCATGTAAAAGCAGCAATGTGCAATGCTTTATTTAGCATTTACAGGTGTTATCAGTAACATCTGCGAGTGCTAAAAACACACATGGAGACTCACGTTATTTCATATTATTAAACATGCATCTGGAGTCCATCGCACAGCACACCCACCCTGAAACATGATCTGTTGTATCAGTCTAAACTACAGATATGGGATTTTCTGTGCAACACCTGCATTATAAGAAACGCTTGGCTGGTTTGATCATTTCATCTCACTGATTTGCTGTGTTAATTTTCCATGAAAAATGTATTCAGTTATGGCTTTGGAGCAAGGCATTTAGTTGGTATCATTATACCTTGAATTGCAACAAGCAATCAGTCTAAAAGAGCAGATGAAAAACCAACACATAAAAACATGTTCTCTTACCAATAGGGGGTGCTCTTTCTACTAACACAACACAAGGCACTTTACCCCAATGCGGCAACACAGGTGGCTTGCCATGTAATTGAGTCAGAAAACTCTGGTCTAGAAACATCTTATTTGCCAATAATTCAAACGATCACTGGGATAACTGGGATAATGGTCTGAGTTCAGAAGTAAAAGAAAACTGCCCTAGACTAGAGAGGAAAGTTTCACCCAGCAAGAGACTTTGTCACTAGCACTCAGCCTGCCCAGCACAATCCCCACTTCTGCTTAAACTACAAAAGTCATGATTAATTTCACAGCTTGTTATCATGCCCCTGGGGCAGAAATGACATTGTAGAAATGTTATATTGTGCTGCAATTAAAGGGAGGACAGAAATAGGATGGAATGAGTAATTTAATAGATCATTGACAGCAGAAAATAAGTCATTAAAAGCATCCAATTTATATAACATCATAAAAAACACTCTCTGGCTATTAGCAGAGATGATTTGCTTAAGAGCTTTCAATCACCATCTGAGTGTTCATCATAACCACTAGCGCTGCACAAAACACTGATGTTTGCTGACATCACTAACCAAACCAATGACAGACAGACAGATAGATAAACAGACAGACACACACACACACACACACACACACACACACACA
>NW_015505793.1:360315-365461 GCF_001515645.1 Sinocyclocheilus grahami
ACACACACACACACACACATACAGACAGACAGACAGACAGACAGATTTACAGACAGACAGACAGACAGATAGATAGATCGATAGATAGACAGACAGACAGACAGACAGAAAGACTTATAGATAGATAGATAGATAGATAGATAGATAGATAGATAGATAGATAGATAGATAGATAAGCATGTTTGTTATATTTATACTCAACAATAGATATATAGATGTAGTCAGAATTTTGAATGTAGTACACTATCACATTTAACCCACACACTCTCACTATCACAGTATTGCAGGTAATCAGTGTACAGCAGGACTCATACTTTCCCCGGGTGGGTGTTTTTTTGACACTTTCTTGCCGCACCACTGGACTGACAGCTACGGTACACAAGATTAGCTGTTCATTGTGGGCGTCATGCGAATTGTTTGTATACATAAAATCAAAATACACAGCATATTGTTTTAGATGTGGGGTTTTTGGTGGACAGTGACTCATGGGTTGACCTTTTCAGAGTGATGTGGGACTATGAAACGACAGTGTCAACATGGGGTAAACTCTGAGTGAACGCTAATGACATAGTCTACCACTGATATATAAATGACTTGCCCGTTGGACATTCCAATTATTTTTAAAAAATCTTCATTTTGGCATGTATTGTACACAGTATGTCAGAAATACCATCTAGAGCACACCGAAGTCCACAACATTCCTTCAAACATCTATGCTTTCCGTAGTCATAGCTCATAAATCTCTCGAACACAAAGTTCCTTTTGTATCAAGCAGATGAATTTTTGACAACACCGCTTTTTTCGTCGTCTTCTTCAATATTTCAAATGCTATACTCCCTTTTATTTTGCTGTTCTCGGCACAGTGTTGTTAAATAGGAACAAAGACATGGAGGAATTCAGACTTGCTGGGTTACTCTTCACATTCACAGGAAAATGATGCAAAAGAAAGAATTTTATCAGATCCTATCAATCAACAGACCGATAAAAGACAATGATCCGTTTATGTGCGAGCGTGTGTTTCATTGTTGCAGTATATGCTGCAGTTCTTGTGAGCTTGTGAGTCTCAGAGATGTGAGGAACATCAGTAGTAAAGCATAAAAGATGCACCTTGACATTTTACTTAGAGAGTTGTGTGATTGCGGATCCAGGAGGAAAATTTATTCCGACAGAAATAAGGCGCATCGTCAACTTTCTCTGCAAATCTCACGGCTGTCACAGGTAAGTTCAAAACACACCACCATTGCTTCTACCCCCCCCCCCCCCCCCTAGCTGTGTTTTTAAACTCGGGTTTGTAACCAATGTGGTACAAGAACCTGAGACACTTACTGGTCTTGCTTTTAGCAAGAACCTCAACCATGTCACCTTAACTCAACTCCAAAAATAATGATGACTGGCCTTTCATTTTTGTACTTTGCAATATGTAAATCTTCCATTTCTGCATGACTCACTTTTGCAATATGCACTTGACATTTATTTATTTATAATTAAATATTACATTGTATGCTGATTCCTCCTCCTCATGTGTTCCCAGCCCAAAGGTCAACACCTACAAATCAACTGTTTTATAGTGTGACATATCAAAACATCTTCATTTGACATGCTGACGTTTGATTCTCATAAGTCTGGATTGGGTTCATAATTGATATTAAGATCTCTTAATGTTCCTGTCAGATGTTGAGGTGTTAAAGCTTGAGAAGATAAACACTCTCTCACCCTTTCAGTCAGCTTGCCAAACAAGTCTTTATGTAAACACATTACGCCCCACATATTTTGTTGCGTTTATCATATTTGGTGTTATTACGCCTGGGGTCATACTACAGTCTATGTCCACTTTCTGCAAGTTTCCTTGTGCTTTATTTTAATATTACTTTTCGCAGTCCTCTCTCGCTCTGTGTTTTGTCTGAGTTTTAAAGTGAGTCAGATGATGTTTGTCTGCATTAATCTCTCGACCTTTTGTAAACATCAAAACTCTGCTTTGGAGCCGCATCTAACGTGAGTTAGCGTGCATTTTTTAAAAATCTGACATTCTGCATTTTTAAAAAATCAAAAAGATGAAATAAAGGAGGTCATTTGAAGTGTCTGTCTTAACTGTGAGGAATAAGGTGCACGTTATTAATCTCTCGACCTTTTGTAAACATCAAAACTCTGCTTTGGAGCCGCATCTAACGTGAGTTAGCGTGCATTTTTTAAAAATCTGACATTCTGCATTTAAAAAAGATGAAATAAAGGAGGTCATTTGAAGTGTCTGTCTTAACTGTGAGGAATGAAAAACTGTTCATTCTGCAGCACTTCTGAGCTTCTTTTAAAGATCTTTAAAGATTATTTATTTCTTTAAATGAAAGCAGGGTGAAGCTAAAACATAATAATGCATCTGAGTCATGTGGATCCCAAATACCCCAAGCCAATTCACTACTAACAAGCATATTAAATATTACACTTTGATGAGTAACTCATCCCACATGTTTATGCTATGGTGAATAGGTATTGATAATGCCCAAACTACCATTCA
The DNA here is from genome assembly GCF_001515645.1 of Sinocyclocheilus grahami. Taxonomy (NCBI): domain Eukaryota; kingdom Metazoa; phylum Chordata; class Actinopteri; order Cypriniformes; family Cyprinidae; genus Sinocyclocheilus; species Sinocyclocheilus grahami. Next base: position 362,825 of record NW_015505793.1, read on the forward strand.
AAAGTTTGAGTTCGGTAAGATTTGTAAATGTTTTTCAAGGAAGCCTTTTTTATTGCTCACCGAAGTTGCATTTTATTAAAAAAAATACAGTAGAATTCTCTTATAAATAACATTTTAAAAGCACAGTACTTATTTTAGATGATTGTTTTTTTGTTTTGTTTTTTAAGTCCTAAATGTAATTTTACAACTTACATTTGTATATTTCTTTAAATTATATAATTTGAATATACCAACCAACCATGTTATATGTTATGTTTTATGTTATGTTATGTTGTTATGTTATCTATTTATTTATTTAAATTATGAGGTTGCTTATATTTTTACTTTATACTTTATTTTTTATATATATATATATATATATAAAATCAAAACATATTTTTAAAAATAACTTACTGTAAGAGTATGTGGATTTTTTTACTTGTTAAATATTATATAGATTTAAATATTAAATTATATATAATTAATTGTAAAGTGTCATAAAAATTTACTTCCAAAGATTTTTTTTTTTTACAGTATTACTATTTATATATTTATATTAAAAGTAAAATTACAAGTCTTTCAAACCATTTAGAATTTTTCACCATAGCTAATAAGGTAACTTATTGTTAACAGGTTTTAAAGTTTTTTTTATTTGCTTCTCGATAAACATTTCTTATTATTATCAGTGTTGAAAACATAGGGTGCTGCATAATGTTTTTATGGAAGACATGATACATTTCTTTCAGAATTCTCTGATAAACTCAAAGTTCAAACAAACATTTATTTGAAACAAAAGACTTTTGTAATATTATAAATGCCCTTACTGTCAATTTTGATCAATTTAATTGTATGCTTGCTAAATAAAAGCATTAATATTGTTTTTTTTGTTTTTTTTGCACAAGCACACACTCAGTTTCTTGAGAAAAATAATTTTTCAGGACTTGAGCTTGATGTCTCTTCTCGTTGTTTTCCAGCCAGCACTGAGCAGTAGTGACCTGCACAGCAATGTGTGTGTGCGCGTGTGTGTGTGTGTGTGTGCGTGTGTGTGTGTATGTGTAAACACGGCCCTGACGTCCATCCAGCTGCTCTTGTTCCCCTGGGCATCACTGTCTCCTGCTTCACTATCGCTACCGTGGTCAGGTGTCATCAGAAATACAGCAGCCATATTGAACAGCTCTCGCCAAGAGCAGCGGGAACACTTCACCTGAGCCAAGGCGACCTTACGACCTCCAGCCATACGGAGGTCTGACTGTGTCACAGCTGATGCGAGGAGGAGCGACTGGTCCCTACCAGGGTGGACAGAGTCCGCAGGGCACACATTTAGTAGAAAAGAAGCAGATGAAACACCAAAACCACAGCAGCCGCAATGAAAAAGCAGGTAACCTATAATGTCTCCAGAGTGAGGAAATGAATAAGAGCTTGCAAACATTGCCAGCAATACTCTTTGGATGGTTCTCTTTATGGAAGCAGCTCTACTTTGGTCCCCATAGCAACCCTATGGATGCAGATTATAAAGACATTATAAAGACATCTAAAGATATCTTGTTATATAATGTAATTCACATGTTTTAGTGTGACTTATGTGTTCAAATAGTTTTTGGAGGCACCATAATGAGACGGTGAGAACAGTGGCCATGCTAATCAGTATGATATTGTTGAAGCCCTCTATGAGCTTCTGTGGATGTTCCAGTAGAGAAGGCCTGGTTCATCAAGAGGATATCCTGAAGAACGAGGTCAGTGGTTAATGAGATGTGGAAAATGTCTGTTGCAGAAACACAAGCCGATGGAAAGTCTCTTTCCCTTGCCTGAGCTATGAGGATGTGCTCCATTGTTACTTCCTGATTGATTAGAACATATCCTTATAGAGAATGTTAATACACACACACACACACATACACACACACACACACGTTTCTTTCAGTTTCACTCTGGCTTTTTTTCTAATTTGAGACACCAAGCCAGCTGATTTTGTTTCCTAATTTCTTAAGGGACAAAGAAAATACATTACATTGAAATAAAAATGGTGTAGAAACAGCATGAAATCAGCACTGAGAAATTGCTATAATATCATTTCACAATTATAAGAAATGGCAAGTAACACATTGAGGTAAAATTTTGAAGTAGAAAAAACTCAAATAATAGTTTGGCAACACTTTATTTTAAGAACTAGTTCTCACTATTAACTAGCATGCATATTACTAGCATATTGGCTGTTTATTAGTTCTTATAAAGCACATGTTAATGTCTTATTCTATTATTTTAGATCCCTTAAAGGGGTCATATGATGCCCATTTTCCAAAAGTTGATATGATTCTTTAGGGTCTTAATGAAAAGTCTGTAACATTGTTTGGTTAAAATTTCTCAATGGTAATGTAAAAACACCTTTTTTTACCCTGTCAAAAATAGCTCTTTTCAGAGCACGCCATTTTTATAGCATTTTCCTTTAAATGTTAACGAGCTCTGCTGACCCCGCCCCTCTCTTCCGAGCTGCTCTCTGAGAGACTGTTTACTTCAGCCGCATTCATCGTGAAACTTGCTAATTAGCACATTATTAGGAAAGGCGATTTGCAAAGATTCATAATAAACATTATACTCACTTCTTCTGTAGATGAGGCTGGATCATGAATGATCGGGGGAGCATTCCCTTCAGAAACAAAC
>NW_015505793.1:365558-411656 GCF_001515645.1 Sinocyclocheilus grahami
TGTCTCCTGCTTCACTATCGCTACCGTGGTCAGGTGTCATCAGAAATACAGCAGCCATATTGAACAGCTCTCGCCAAGAGCAGCGGGAACACTTCACCTGAGCCAAGGCGACCTTACGACCTCCAGCCATACGGAGGCCTGACTGTGTCACAGCTGATGCGAGGAGGAGCGACTGGTCCCTACCAGGGTGGACAGAGTCCGCAGGGCACACATTTAGTAGAAAAGAAGCAGATGAAACACCAAAACCACAGCAGCCGCAATGAAAAAGCAGGTAACCTATAATGTCTCCAGAGTGAGGAAATGAATAAGAGCTTGCAAACATTGCCAGCAATACTCTTTGGATGGTTCTCTTTATGGAAGCAGCTCTACTTTGGTCCCCATAGCAACCCTATGGATGCAGATTTTACCATTATAAAGACATCTAAAGATATCTTGTTATATAATGTAATTCACATGTTTTAGTGTGACTTATGTGTTCAAATAGTTTTTGGAGGCACCATAATGAGACGGTGAGAACAGTGGCCATGCTAATCAGTATGATATTGTTGAAGCCCTCTATGAGCTTCTGTGGATGTTCCAGTAGAGAAGGCCTGGTTCATCAAGAGGATATCCTGAAGAACGAGGTCAGTGGTTAATGAGATGTGGAAAATGTCTGTTGCAGAAACACAAGCCGATGGAAAGTCTCTTTCCCTTGCCTGAGCTATGAGGATGTGCTCCATTGTTACTTCCTGATTGATTAGAACATATCCTTATAGAGAATGTTAATACACACACACACACACATACACACACACACACACGTTTCTTTCAGTTTCACTCTGGCTTTTTTTCTAATTTGAGACACCAAGCCAGCTGATTTTGTTTCCTAATTTCTTAAGGGACAAAGAAAATACATTACATTGAAATAAAAATGGTGTAGAAACAGCATGAAATCAGCACTGAGAAATTGCTATAATATCATTTCACAATTATAAGAAATGGCAAGTAACACATTGAGGTAAAATTTTGAAGTAGAAAAAACTCAAATAATAGTTTGGCAACACTTTATTTTAAGAACTAGTTCTCACTATTAACTAGCATGCATATTACTAGCATATTGGCTGTTTATTAGTTCTTATAAAGCACATGTTAATGTCTTATTCTATTATTTTAGATCCCTTAAAGGGGTCATATGATGCCCATTTTCCAAAAGTTGATATGATTCTTTAGGGTCTTAATGAAAAGTCTGTAACATTGTTTGGTTAAAATTTCTCAATGGTAATGTAAAAACACCTTTTTTTACCCTGTCAAAAATAGCTCTTTTCAGAGCACGCCATTTTTATAGCATTTTCCTTTAAATGTTAACGAGCTCTGCTGACCCCGCCCCTCTCTTCCGAGCTGCTCTCTGAGAGACTGTTTACTTCAGCCGCATTCATCGTGAAACTTGCTAATTAGCACATTATTAGGAAAGGCGATTTGCAAAGATTCATAATAAACATTATACTCACTTCTTCTGTAGATGAGGCTGGATCATGAATGATCGGGGGAGCATTCCCTTCAGAAACAAACTAAATCCACTGCGAGTTCAGCGGCTCAGATGTCGGGAGTAAATGACGACTGCTGTTCATTATTACATCCAACAACAGAACACCTCAATCGCTTAGGAGTCATTCTTGTCTACATCTGCTCAAGCGGTGAAACAATGGCCGACTGATGACGGCTCACTCAGGGCGGGGCTAAGGTAAAACACTACTGTCAATCAAACTATCGTGGGAGGGGCCTGTTTTTGTGATGTCACACAGACAGGCATCTGAGATCGGCTTGATTTGAGAAAGGGGTAAAGATTTTAGTAGATTAACAAAAAACCACTGGGTGGATTTTTATCATTATAGGGTGGATGTGTACACACACTGCCAACACATATTTCAGTTCAAACAACTTGCATGAAAGTGCATGTAGCATCCTATGACCCCTTTAATCCAACCCCATACCTAAACTGAACATCTACATTACTTACTGTTAATAAGCAGCAAATTAGGAGTTTATTGAAGCAAAATTCGTAGTTAATAGTTAATTAATAATGAGAACTGTATATATATATATATATATATATATATAGTGGGTATAGAAAAAAATCACCACCTTTAAAATAATCACATTTTGTTGCTTGAAATGAAAAATAGAAAAAAATCACCACCTTTAAAATAATCACATTTTGTTGCTTTGCAGCCTGAAATGAAAATGGACACAGTTTTTGTTTTATCCAGCTGTATTTACTCAGTGCAACTTATAACATCCAAGTGAAAGATATAACACCAACATGTTAGAAAAAAATAAAAACATGAAAAAAAAACAGAATGAGTCAGAAAAAGAATCACCCCCTTGTGTCAGTATTTTGTTGAAGCACATTTTGCTTTAATTACAGCCTTTAGTCTGTTGGGATTTGTCTCTACTAACTTTGCACATCTAGACTTTGCAATATTTGCCCACTCTTCTTTGCAGAACTGCTCAAGTTCAGTTCAATTTGATGGTGACTGTTTGTGGACTGCAGTCTTCAAGTCATTCCACAGATTTTCAGTGGGGTTTAACGGGAGTCAGCTAGTGGCTTATTTATTAAGACAAAAATATCCTGTTATTGCATTTGCTGCAAAATAAAAAAATACAAGAAGCATCTTAATCTGTATTTTTGTTTTGTTTCCCAGTATATATTTTTTTTACATCCTTAAAACAAGATTCATTTGTCAATGAAAATTGCTTATGGTATTATGACTTATTTTCACCTTGAATTAACTGTATTTTTTCAATCCATTAGCAAATTCTTTTCTCATTTTAAGCATAAATTTAACCAATTTCAGTGAACATTTTCTTTTCTCTTTGCAAGCATGTCTAGAAAAAAGACGATCTTTTGTAACTCTCCGAATCCATTCAAACATTATCTGCCTTGTCCTGTTTGGTTCTGGCTTCTCACTTTAAAAGGAGTGTTCTTTGTAAACCAGATTAATAAAACAAGAGTTCAGTTTGTCGCTCTGTTTTTATTAAAACAAAGCATGTCTAGAAAAAAGACGATCTTTTGTAACTCTCCGAATCCATTCAAACATTATCTGCCTTGTCCTGTTTGGTTCTGGCTTCTCACTTTAAAAGGGAGTGTTCTTTGTAAACCAGATTAATAAAACAAGAGTTCAGTTTGTCGCTCTGTTTTTATTAAATTTTTTTTTTTTATACTTCCTGCTATCTAGTTTTCCACGCCTCTGACTTGCCCTTTCTGTCTTCTCAGCTGCAGCGTCACTGCACATGTGGTTTTCCTCTCCTCGCGACACAGGAAATGTTGCAGCAAAAACAATTTCAGTCACCTTTTCCATGCTGTTCTGAAGCCACAGTGTCTAAATATAGGGGCTTCAAAAGACTAAAATAAATAGTTCAAACAATGGTGTTTGGCTGTTTTTAACCACTGGGATTGTAAAACATGTCGTAGTTTTGTTTGTTGAGGTTAGATTTGGCATGTTAGTTAGTCTCTCTGATCACTCAGAGAACTGAAGACTCTAGAACTATCTGCATAGGTGCGCTTCAACACATGCCGTATTTTCAATTTATGCGTTATCGATCACAGGAAATGTGATGGAAATTATGAAGTGTGTTGAATCATGAGAATTATGATGCTAAAATTGTAGAGAATTGTGTGTAGAGGAAGTTGACTCAAGGGGTCATGGTTTTGAGTCAAAAGTTCAAATACACAAATGTGTTTTCTTAGCAGTGCTGTTGTATGTTGACTTAAATGTTAAAAATCTACAACAAAAATAGTATATATTGAGATGAATAGTTAAAGCCTTTAAATAAAAATATGTGCACTTTGAAAAGTACCTAACAGAAATTATTCTTCGCTAACGAGGGTCAAGAAACTCCAGTTGTCCATTGTGACAACTTACCCCATATCGTGTGACAACGTGTTCAGTGAACTGTATCTTTTCTCCAAGGTGATAACAGTGGAAATGTCCACTTTATGTTTGTACTTTAATGTATATGACTATACAGAACTGACTTGAACTGAAAACAGTTTGACAGTTACCCTCTACTGTACATCCTACTTCTCTACATAAAGTTATTTACATGGTGTGTTTAAATCAATCTAAAAGTAAATGATAAGTTATGCTGTGGTGTCATAGACTAAACACTGCATTAATGATTAGCTTTATTATCAAGCTAATTTTAGACATACTGTATTTTACACAAGGCAGCAGTTGGGTCAAATTTACTCAAACAGATTCAAGGAGTGTATTTCCATATATTTTACTTTGATTGGGAGAAGCCACACATACCCCAGAAGCCTCCTTCCCTTTTACTATCCCCTTCCCTTTGAACTGTTGTCTATACATGAATAAAGGCCATTGGGTCAGCGGAGCCTTTAAGAAAGCAGATTAGACCTTATTGTCTGTGAGTAAAGAAAGCAAAAGTCACGCTATAAATAGCCAGATGTAGAGTCCTCCAGCAGCAGCAGTAATGAACCTGACTGAGGTGACTGTGTTACTCTGCTGTCACAATGTTTGAGGCTAATATCAGTACATACTGAATTATTCTTTCAAAGACTCTTCTGCCTTTGTTTTTTATAAAGGAATAGTTCACACAAAAATGATAATTCAGTCATCATTTATGCACTCTCATGCAATCCAAAAAGAGATATGTAAAAAAGAATATATAAAATGAACTATCACTAAACTGAACACTGGCTTGCTTATTTGGGGCCTGAAAGACACTTAACTATCAGTAATCTATATATATGACAGTATTGATTCATACCGTTGGATGAGAACAAAGCTTGAACTGAATTAAGCTCCACTATTATCTTCAGTAAGGCAAGGCAAGTTTATTTATTTAGCACATTTCATACACAATGGTAATTCAAAGTGCTTTACATAAAAGAAAGTAACATAGTCATACAAATTAATCACAAAAATAAAACAAGGAATTTAAAAACTTGATTTAAAATTATTTAAAATGAATTTAAGACAGTTAAAAATAGAAAATGATTATACATACATAAAATACAGTGCAATCAGTTCGGACATCGCACAGTGCTCATTCAATAAATGCACAGCTAAACAGATGAGTTTTGAGTCTAGATTTAAATGTGACTAATGTTTTAGCACATCTGATCTCTTCTGGAAGCTGGTTCCAACTGCGGGCGGCAAAATAGCTAAAAGCGGATTCCCCTTGTTTTGTGTGAACCCTTGGTATTTCTAACTGACTCTATCCTAATGATCTGAGTGGTCTGTTAGGTTTATATTCAGTGAGCATATCTGCAATGTATTTAGGTCCTAGGCCATTGAGTGATTTATAAACTCAATGGCCTAGGAGTAAAAGTACTTTAAAATCAATCCTAAATATAACTTGTAGCCAGTGTAAGGACCTGAGGACTGGTGTGATATGTTCAGATTTTCTGGTTCTACTCAGAATCCTGGCAGCAGCGTTCTGTAGAGCTGAATCGCATCTTGCAACATTGACACTAGTATTGAACTGAACCGAATCAACATTTGAATAAATAACAACATTGCTGGCTTTTGTAGAACTGCTTACAGCTGAATTGAACTTGTTTCAAATTGATTAACTTTACCCTGTTATTGATCTGAACTGAACCAACACTGAACTGACTTGAGCTAAATAATGACGCAGAATCAGAATTGTCTCTATAGTTGAGTTTCAGTAATCGATTCTGCTGTTTTCCTGTTTATCTCTGTGAAGCTGCTTTGACACAATCTGTATTGTGTAAAGTTCTATAGAAATAAAGGTGACTTGATTTGACTTGAGTAAAAGTACTTTAAAATCAATCCTAAATATAACTTGTAGCCAGTGTAAGGACCTGAGGACTGGTGTGATATGTTCAGATTTTCTGGTTCTAGTCAGAATCCTGGCAGCAGCGTTCTGTAGAGCTGAATCACATCTTGCAACATCGACACTAGTATTGAACTGAACCGAATCAACATTCGAATAAATAACAACATTGCTGGCTTTTGTAGAACTGCTTACAGCTGAATTGAACTTGTTTCAAATTGATGAACTTTACCCTGTAATTGATCTGAACTGAACCAACACTGAACTGACTTGAGCTAAATAATGACGCAGAATCAGAATCAGAATTGTCTCTATAGTTGAGTTTCAGTAATCGATTCTGCTGTTTTCCTGTTTATCTCTGTGAAGCTGCTTTGACACAATCTGTATTGTGTAAAGTTCTATAGAAATAAAGGTGACTTGATTTGACTTGAAGTATAGGCCAAAAAATATATATAATTGTTGGCCATAATACTCCTACACTATATTCCACCACTTTTGAAGAAATATCATGGATTTAAGTGAAAAGCAGGCCAAAACATATACTGTTATTCGCTGAAAATCTTATGCTCTGCCACAGCTCTCATTTGCATACATTCAAATTCAACATACCACAGTCTCTTAGAAGCACCAATGATATTCCCATTAGGCAGATACTTTCATCCAAAGCAACTTCCATAGCATTCAAACTGCTCATGCAATCAAACCCACGAACTTGGTGTTGCTCTACTGTTTGACCTACAGGAGCAAATCTGGCACGTGACAAGTCTTGCCATTTCAACTTTAAATATGCAGATGTATAAATCAGTTGTGATTTTGACTGAATAATGACTACATTTCTGTGAATTTTGAGTGAACTCTTTCTCGAAAGATCTTTCAACGGTGCCTTTTTTTATTTTATGGCATACTATGTTCCTATTACAGAGACATGTGGAATAGTCCAAGCTCACTTAAAGGGATAAGGTACCTCAAATGCAGCTTATATTGTTTACTCTGGTATTACACTTGAGAGTCTCCTCATAAACACGTTGTGACAGTGTATCCATCATGTCAACATATTACGTGTCAATGAAAAATAACCTTGGTTAAAGTAGTCTCTAAACAGCCATTGCAATCTTGAGGCTATTGCCTCACTGCTATAACACACACATTTTATTAAACACTGTTACCGAATTCAGCCAGCAAAATGGCGTACAGCGAAATTACTCAAAGAGCCATTTTAGATTTAATATGGGCTGAGATAGTTACGGTAGTTTCATATTTATAGAGGACTTTAATTTGTTATTGGTCTATGAGGCGGCTGTTTTATGCTGATGAACAGTGTTCTGTATAAAATTCCCTGTGTGTTTGCTCGACTGTAGCCGAGGCTGAGCTCTGCCATGTGGAGCTGGATTTCCCCTGGATTGGCTCCAGTCTCCCCCACCTCCCTCTGACTCTCGCTCTCATTCTTTCCTGTGTATCCCATTCCTCAGTTGGCCTCCAAAGTCCTCTGGCATTCCTTATCCTTTCAACAGAGTTCACAACTTAACCTCTGATCTTTGACCTTGCTTTTTTTTAGAGACTCAGCTACATTTTACTTGGCAACCGCCAAACTTTAGACGTTGTACCATGATAAAACCATCCCAGAGGCAAACTGTATTGTTTACAGGCTGCTCTGCTCAGTTCTCAGTTATGTTTCAGATGTTTTTTCAAATACTGCACAGAAAAAAATTATAGGGAATGAGACAACTCTTGATAAACAGTAGAATACAGAGCTATAAAATTCATTTGGACAGCGAAGATCAGATTATTTGTACTTTGAAGAATTTGATTAGAAACATTTGAGCTCATATTTGAATCTCTGTCTTTGGTATCTTGGTGAGATATTATTAAAATCTGTTCTGATACTCTAGAGGAGACATTTGGTATTACAAGGGCCTTTGGATCTGAAAAGGACAAAACAAAAGTCTTCATTTTCTCTCTATTTAATCTCATATCATTGCTGTTCAGATAAGATAAGAATTAGGGATATTAAGTAATTTTTCTTTTAAAAAGATTTTTATGTATAGTTAAAAATATAAATAAATGTACCTTTATTGTTCATTATTATAAATAATTAAACTTTCTTTTTATTTTAATTAAATACATTTATTTTACTTAATTGGTTTAATAGGATCATTTGAAGAAAATACCATGGTACATGAATATGTTAATTATGGAGTACCATAGTATTACCATCTGACACCAGCACTGTGGTACTAACATGTGGCTAAATACCGTATTCACATGAAAATGTAAAAAAAATAAAATAAAAATGTAAGCCTGTATGTAATGTAAATTTCTATGTTCTACTTGGTGAAATTATTTCAGTCTGAAACGTAATGTTTCTCCAAAAAATGTATTATTTTAGTGTATTTGGTGTCTTTATCTGCTACTTGTTTTGATTCTTGCTCCTTGTTTATATATATAAAATATATATACATATTTATTTTTTATTTTTTTTGTCAGTTCCAAATGCTTAATGTTGTTTAAGATTTCTGACCAGAAGATTCCTCAAGCAAATGTATCAACAGCACATCCACGTTTTTTTTTATCAACAATACTCAGCAAGCATGCTTTCAGGGAATACTAAAACACAGGGCTTTAGATACAACTTTGTAGTTTCCATCTCAACTGAGCTCCAATTCCCAGCCATCATAAATCTTCCATCTCAGATTATTGCGTAATCAGAGGGGGAAATATGATGCCAATAAAGAGCGAGAGCCGGCGGGATATTATTGGTGGGCGTTTATTCTGCAAGAATTATACAAGGATTTGCCGTCTAATTCTGAGGGGGCTATAGCTAGGTCTGGTGGGGACGTTTATATGCACACCACGGAGATTGACTGATATTGCCCTACGCTGTGCTGTTTTATTGGCGGTAAAGAGCTTTAGGGTGTGAAACAACTAGTCGGGAACATGTTGATATGAATCACGCTCAAAAGCAAACGTGTTTTTGTAAATGCTTAACTTTTTCATGTTCATGTCCAGTCGTTGTAATGTGCAGGCTATACTACCGTCACATGTAGAGTTTCGGATTAGCATTTCTCTGAAATAATGAGCCTTTCAGGCGTGTGGAGAGACAATCCTTCTGACTTGTAGGACCAGAGAGCATGCAGACACTTGTCCTGCACTTCGCTGCAATCCAATCACAACCAGTCCGACGACTATTACACCTCTGTCACGTCAAATTTTCCATACTCCAAAGCTATTAGGCACCTTGGCCTTTCATCACAGAGCTAATGGTATAGCATTTGCAACATCATTTGCACTAAAGAGTTTTAAACACAAGTTACACAAACATTTCGCTAAGTATTAAGAAATACGAGCTGAGATTCTGTTCAGTATCTCTGTAAGTGGAGACAGAATATTCCATTTTAACTCTGGTACTTTAGATTATGACTAAAGGCATGATTTTACTGGAGGTGTTATTTTGAACTTTTAAATCTGTAAATTGAGTCAGACATGCACAGACCTATCTCTATTTCCTGATAAAAAAAAAAAGATTAACTAGCAGTGGAGAGAAGAAATCAAAAGCAACTTTCATCAGATAAGTGCATTTTTCATTTGGTTTGTCTGCTTGTAAGCAAGATCACATGGCTGTTTTTTTAGGATCTGACTTGTTGCGGCTTTGTTTGCGAGACAGAGCTGTTTCCGCTTTCCACGCGTCAGCATTAGACTCTCCATTTCTGGGTTTGTGATATCACGGAGCACAGGAAGTGACATCACGTCCTTGTTTGTGAGCCCTGGTAATTGTGGGCTAGACGACAAATGACAGCTGTGCTGCACTGGAAAATGGATATGAGTGCGGTTAGAGGTTAGCCTCATAACCGTGTTGCTTTATTGGCATCTTTCTACCTTTTTCTAACAACAGGCTTAAATGCTTCCTTTTTCTTATATGTAGAAAAATGCACTGCCCCATATTCAGTGTTTAAAAGCTTTTTGGTTAAATCTACAAGAGCTGCCTCTGATAAAATCACATGAGTTGCAGTTAATACAAGAACTCAGTTTTAAAAGTGAGTTATGTGTTTATAGATGAGTTAATGATAGAATAGTTATCATAATCAAGTGAACTGAATTCAGGATGTATGATCGGTTTATGTAAAACAGGTGTGGAACAAACAGCAGTCTGTATACAGTACTTTCCACCCTGCTAAGACCACAGGTGCAAACCTCATGGGAGGGTTTTGCATAGTAAAATGGCCACAGCACTGGATGATAAGCATTCACTCATGCGCTGTGTATGATGGAAACTGTCACCTACTATTGACAGTCACGTCTACCACTTGATGGTTGACCATCACTGCTGGAAACATATACAGCTTATATGCATACGTATATATATGTGTGTGTGTGTTTGTATAAGCTAAAGTAAAAGATGATAATGCTTAAACTCCATGTAAATAAGTTAAAGACACAGAGATTATGACCAGCTGACTGTCTCACTTATTCTATGAATATATATATATATATATATATATATATATATATATATATATATATATATATATATATATATATGTGTATATTTGCCCATTTCATGGCAAAGCAGATCAGTATCCTCTACAATAAATCATGTTTTCATCTAAATAAAGAAAGCAAAGACAATAGGCTTGGGTACCTTGGAGACCAGTAGGACTTCTTTGCCATGGCAACTGTGTGCTGAGATACTGTGCAGTGATGTGGCTTCACCAACACATTCTGTGAAAGAATGCAGAAAGTGTGTTCGCTTCTGCATTTCAACATACTTTACATCTCACACCATTATATCTGAAAACCTTCCTGTGAAATAACAACAACAAAAAAAAAATGAGCAAATGTCCAGTTGTACGACCAAATAAAGTTGTGTTATTGTAGCTTGGCCCTGTGCAATGCTCAACAAGAGCCTTTTTTTTTGCTTTGCAGTATATTTCTAAACACAGAGTATGTATATTATTTTAAAATATTATTGTGTGCACTGTTGGGTTTTATCAGTAAACAATGAGCATGTCAAATCAAGCTTTATCACGTCTTTTGAATCTAGAGGTCTTGATAACAACAAATGCTGAGGATTCTATTGACTTTCTACAAGTGTGTACAAGTTCGCGTACATGTATAAATGCACAGATGTGGGTGTATGTTTGTCTACCCTGCATTTCTCCCTCACTCATATTCCTCAAATGCTGGAGTGCAAAGCAAATACACACATCAGCAGACATAGGGTGAAGAGTGTGAGGTGCCTACTGTGTGTAGAGAAAGCTTGTGTTAATTTCCTGTGGCAACAGAAAGAAGCTTCTGTATGCATTGCATTTAACAATGAGTTAAAGGGTAACTTGGGTCATGTGAGTCAGATGAGGGCAGAAATGCCCTCAGTTGTTTTCTTCCGTCACTGTATTCATGCAATTCATTTGGCATTGCTGACATATATTTTGCTCAAGGAAATTGTTGATTGATTTGTTTGAGGCTTAACAAAGTATGACGTATTTGATCATCTGCGCCAGAGGTGATACGAGCTACTGGTAAATCTGAGATCTGAGATTGAAACAGTGAGGTTGTACTACAGTCAGGCACAAGCATTCTACTACTTTTTTTGCTCCAGCTTTGCTTTAATGTATTAAAAAGAGGTTTGGTTTAACAAAAAAATAGTGAATGAAGGCAATTAAAAATTGGACACTCTTGTATTTGTAGCAGTGGATTGATTTGTTTGAGGCTTAACAAAGTATGACGTATTTGATCATCTGCGCCAGAGGTGATACGAGCTACTGGTAAATCTGAGATCTGAGATTGAAACAGTGAGGTTGTACTACAGTCAGGCACAAGCATTCTACTACTTTTTTGCTCCAGCTTTGCTTTAATGTATTAAAAAGAGGTTTGGTTTAACAAAAAAATAGTGAATGAAGGCAATTAAAAATTGGACACTCTTGTATTTGTAGCAGTGTACCAATAGGCAGTTGATGATCCATACATTCCCCTTGTGGAAAAAGTAGTGTAATTGTATTGAATGTGCACTTGTAATGCCATTTGAAATCTTAAAAGCATATTTAAAAAAAAATAATTACAGATAATATGATATTAATGAAATAAAAGGCTACTTAAGTGCACTGAAAGAGAGTACACTTTCATGATTACGTTTCGTACCACATTTCAGTACACTTTTAGCTACCCTTCATTTAAGGTGTCCTTGTTACAGTGTAATTACACATAATTGCATAAATATTTTAGTTATATTCATTTGTAATATTCACATAAGTAATATTAATTAATATGTATTTACTATGAGTTAGGTTTTACTGCATATTTTAAGGTTATCACTATAGTAAGTGCATGTAATGTGTAACAACGACACTAAAATAAAGTGTAACATTTTATTGTGCTTTAAAGAAGTACACTTACTTTGCTGTGTTTATTAACATGCTAAAGCACATGTAAAATACTTGATTCTAATTTTAACTGTAGTGTGTTTTTCAATGCTACATTTTAAATGTTCTGAATTGGAATTTCATAATTGCAAATGTGTAATTACAAATATATTTAAAATACATGACATACAAGATTCAATAGAAATGACATAAAGTGTTTTAGGCCCCGTCCACACGGAGACGCATTTAGCTGTATACGCATACATTTTGTATCGTATAGGCGTTTCGTCCACACGGATCCTGCGTTTTGGGAGAGTGAAACCGATATTTTTTGAAACCGGGTCCCAGAGTGGATAAATCTGAAAACGTCGCTCTTGCGTTTTCGTGTGGACAGCGAATCCGTATATTTTCTGAAACGATCGCCTCTAGTCAGACACCGCTACGTCACGTAACAGCAACAAAAACATGAACAAACACTGAACGATTGTCTTTTTATTAACTAACATTAACACAGATTAATAAATGTATTGTTCCATGTTCGTTTGTATACCGCGCGCAAGGTTTATGCACATAGTCCAAGTCTTCTCCGTTTTTAGTAGCCTAAAACGTAGCCTAAAAGCCTCGTTCACACCGGGACGATTATCGCACGCGCTTATCGTCGACGTTTTTCGACGCGTCTTTTGTGTTCATACCCAAGCGATTTTCGCTGGCGATGAGCCGAGTGAACGTGCAAATTCACTCCCTGACATTAGATGGCGCTTAATGAAAAACAGAAATACCCCGGTACACATCGAATCCTATTTGATCTGCAATTCCTCTCCATAACAACTCCCTCGTATTGAGATTTTTGTAGTCGCTGTCGCGTTTGTCATAAAGCCTTTTGTGTTCAGACACCAATGAGACCAGCAGCTCTACATTCATCTTGCCTCAATGCATCTTCTTGGTCTATTTACTTCCTCTTCGTTGTTAGGTATCAATGTATGCTCGGCAAGACCGTTTTGTGCTTGAGCACCACCAAGTTGTGTTTTACTGTAACTTCAGCAGCTCCAGGCACGTGAACAAAAGCGCCAATCTCATTGGTCGGCCAGTTTTTAATGCGGCGTGTCAAACCAAAAAAACGAGCCCGAGGCGTTTTTAAAAAAATGACGCTTTTACGCCTCGCGTTTTGTTCGTCGGTGTGCACACTCACATTGGTGCCCTTTGTTTAGTCATGAGGCGTTAAACGTCAGCGATAATCGCTCGCGATATTCGTCCTGGTGTGAACAAGCCTTTAGTTTACCATAAATGCTTGTCAGTACATTCAGCAGTACATGTTAACAATATTTCAAAGGCAATAGAAATAATAATGACATTACAAATCAAAATGCACTTGAGTCCCATTTAAATGGATCAAAAACACTCTAAAGTTCAAATTATTGCATTTAATTTAAATTTAAACTGTATTGTCATTTGACTGAAAAATAAGTAATTACGCTTCCGAAAACATTACCTTCAGTTTGCACTTAAGTAAATTCTTTTAAAGTGTGTTATTTCCATAATATGTACTATTTTTAAAGGAAAGCTAAAGTGTACTTATTTTTCACAAGGTTCATCGAGTGAAATACACAATCTCAGCATCAAAATTGGAAGATGAATGAAGTTATCTAACTAAATATGTTATGAAAAGTTCATTTAACCCCGTCGGCTGCTCCCACCGCTTTTTAAAACATAGTGACGCCTGTGTGTAGGTCACTGAAGAGGTGTGCCATAAGAGATGTATGTTTTCATCTTTCATCAACAGATTTATTTGAAGGAGCTGTTGAGTCTGTGCCTTAGCAAGTCCGGGTAGCAGCTTTTCAGTGTGCTATCAAAACACAAGACACGGTTTTCCCATTAACATAGAACCTTGTTTTATGAGTTCAAACCTAGAGCACATCCTATAGTGTTGCTGCTTATATCTCTTCTAGCCTTCACCTTTAGGTTGCAAGTGCATTAAGATTGTCTAAGGGTTGGGTTGGATGGTTGGATGGTAACTTTCATATGGCAAATAGCGTTTGTTAATGCAAAAATATGAATGTACAGTTTAATATCAAAACCAGAGTGTGTCTCAGCTGCGAAATAGATCTTGATCAGTTTTTGGAGCGGTGGTTGGAGGGATATTAGTGACATAATCCAAACAGCTGTCTCAAATCTGCATTATGATATATGCCTGCTAGCATCCCATAAAAACTATGCCATCTGAACAAAGGATGAATTTCTGAACATTATACTCTTAGCCAAGGCCTCCAATTCACCATTCGATCAATACTAACTGTATTTGTCAATTAGTGCTCTGCTCCAACACCTAGAGCTGCCTTCCCAGACGGTATTTTAAGGCGTCACAGACTTGTTCCTGAAGCGAAGGCTGTTCCAAACAGTAGGAAGTGTATAATTATGCTGTCTTCTTGGATACCGCACAGTATTGAATGTGTCCTTCCTTCACACATAAAGCAATCCCAGAATACACTGCGAAAAGCTCTCTGAAAAATCCCCAATTCATCAATTTTAAATATAGTCATAGGGAATAATGTGAAGTGCAATTCCACCATGCATTGCAATAACATCAGTGAAAAAAAAAATCTAATGTAACCTGAGTTACATCTTTCATGCACCTTGTGTGAGAAATTATATTCATTGGGATATGAGAGTCTTGTCCATAAAAAGTTTAAGATTGTGTTAAATCATGACTTGGGATATGACCCATATCTAATGAACTGATTGACCTGCAAATCCTTTCTGTATCCCATTAGAGACCGTGGACCTTTGCCTCAACATTATCTCACTGACCTATAGTGAACCACTTCATCAACCACCACTGAGATCCAGACTGGAGCTGTTCTGACAGGGCCTTCTGATTTATTCACTCTTTTGCCCAGGCTCTCCACTGCTGTTGTGCTGTTTGTCGGGACGATTTCAAGTTCACATCTACCTCCTGCTTGTCATCTTTCATGACATGCTGTGTTCCAATGGTTATGATTATTGTATGATTCTGGAACACCCCCTATTTCTGGCTGCAGATGCCATTGAGTTACCTGCAGGCAATCCCGAATCGACAAGATCCTGTGGTCTATCTTTCCAGCCTAACCTCACCTGACACTGTGTCCACTGGGTAGAGAGTAACAGGTTGATATACACAATGTATCTTGAGGAAAAGTAAACTTCTACAGACGAGAAACTCAAATGTGTTCATGTTTGGTTTTGGATATAAATAAAGAGTTGTGTTTGGTAAGGCAAGCATCAATACAGTACTGCTATTGCTCACACTTAGGATTAGTGGTTTAACAACTCAAGCTCGTTGGAAATATGTGACTCTGACTGCATTTCTGCAAAAAAGTACCTATACAAACATTTTACTGAAACTTCTACTTCTACTGAAACACAAATTATGATTATAGGGGCAGATTATTGATTAATACAAAATGATTATCCTTTGTGTTCAGACACCAATGAGACCAGCAGCTCTACATTCATCTTGCCTCAATGCATCTTCTTGGTCTACTTACTTCCTCTTCGTTGTTAGGTATCAGTGTGTGCTCGGCAAGACCGTTTTGTGCTTGAGCACCACCAAGTTGTGTTTTACTGTAACTTCAGCAGCTCCAGGCACGTGAACAAAAGCGCCAATCTCATTGGTCGGCCAGTTTTTAATGCGGCGTGTCAAACCAAAAAAACGAGCCCGAGGCGTTTTTTAAAAAATGACGCTTTTACGCCTCGCGTTTTGTTCGTCGGTGTGCACACTCACATTGGTGCCCTTTGTTTAGTCATGAGGCGTTAAACGTCAGCGATAATCGCTCGCGATATTCGTCCTGGTGTGAACAAGCCTTTAGTTTACCATAAATGCTTGTCAGTACATTCAGCAGTACATGTTAACAATATTTCAAAGGCAATAGAAATAATAATGACATTACAAATCAAAATGCACTTGAGTCCCATTTAAATGGATCAAAAACACTCTAAAGTTCAAATTATTGCATTTAATTTAAATTTAAACTGTATTGTCATTTGATTGAAAAATAAGTAATTACGCTTCCGAAAACATTACCTTCAGTTTGCACTTAAGTAAATTCTTTTAAAGTGTGTTATTTCCATAATATGTACTATTTTTAAAGGAAAGCTAAAGTGTACTTATTTTTCACAAGGTTCATCGAGTGAAATACACAATCTCAGCATCAAAATTGGAAGATGAATGAAGTTATCTAACTAAATATGTTATGAAAAGTTCATTTAACCCCGTCGGCTGCTCCCACCGCTTTTTAAAACATAGTGACGCCTGTGTGTAGGTCACTGAAGAGGTGTGCCATAAGAGATGTATGTTTTCATCTTTCATCAACAGATTTATTTGAAGGAGCTGTTGAGTCTGTGCCTTAGCAAGTCCGGGTAGCAGCTTTTCAGTGTGCTATCAAAACACAAGACACGGTTTTCCCATTAACATAGAACCTTGTTTTATGAGTTCAAACCTAGAGCACATCCTATAGTGTTGCTGCTTATATCTCTTCTAGCCTTCACCTTTAGGTTGCAAGTGCATTAAGATTGTCTAAGGGTTGGGTTGGATGGTTGGATGGTAACTTTCATATGGCAAATAGCGTTTGTTAATGCAAAAATATGAATGTACAGTTTAATATCAAAACCAGAGTGTGTCTCAGCTGCGAAATAGACCTTGATCAGTTTTTGGAGCGGTGGTTGGAGGGATATTAGTGACATAATCCAAACAGCTGTCTCAAATCTGCATTATGATATATGCCTGCTAGCATCCCATAAAAACTATGCCATCTGAACAAAGGATGAATTTCTGAACATTATACTCTTAGCCAAGGCCTCCAATTCACCATTCGATCAATACTAACTGTATTTGTCAATTAGTGCTCTGCTCCAACACCTAGAGCTGCCTTCCCAGACGGTATTTTAAGGCGTCACAGACTTGTTCCTGAAGCGAAGGCTGTTCCAAACAGTAGGAAGTGTATAATTATGCTGTCTTCTTGGATACCGCACAGTATTGAATGTGTCCTTCCTTCACACATAAAGCAATCCCAGAATACACTGCGAAAAGCTCTCTGAAAAATCCCCAATTCATCAATTTTAAATATAGTCATAGGAAATAATGTGAAGTGCAATTCCACCATGCATTGCAATAACATCAGTGAAAAAAAAAATCTAATGTAACCTGAGTTGCATCTTTCATGCACTTTGTGTGAGAAATTATATTCATTGGGATATGAGAGTCTTGTCCATAAAAAGTTTAAGATTGTGTTAAATCATGACTTGGGATATGACCCATATCTAATGAACTGATTGACCTGCAAATCCTTTCTGTATCCCATTAGAGACCGTGGACCTTTGCCTCAACATTATCTCACTGACCTATAGTGAACCACTTCATCAACCACCACTGAGATCCAGACTGGAGCTGTTCTGACAGGGCCTTCTGATTTATTCACTCTTTTGCCCAGGCTCTCCACTGCTGTTGTGCTGTTTGTCGGGACGATTTCAAGTTCACATCTACCTCCTGCTTGTCATCTTTCATGACATGCTGTGTTCCAATGGTTATGATTATTGTATGATTCTGGAACACCCCCTATTTCTGGCTGCAGATGCCATTGAGTTACCTGCAGGCAATCCCGAATCGACAAGATCCTGTGGTCTATCTTTCCAGCCTAACCTCACCTGACACTGTGTCCACTGGGTAGAGAGTAACAGGTTGATATACACAATGTATCTTGAGGAAAAGTAAACTTCTACAGACGAGAAACTCAAATGTGTTCATGTTTGGTTTTGGATATAAATAAAGAGTTGTGTTTGGTAAGGCAAGCATCAATACAGTACTGCTATTGCTCACACTTAGGATTAGTGGTTTAACAACTCAAGCTCGTTGGAAATATGTGACTCTGACTGCATTTCTGCAAAAAAGTACCTATACAAACATTTTACTGAAACTTCTACTTCTACTGAAACACAAATTATGATTATAGGGGCAGATTATTGATTAATACAAAATGATTATCCATGCACAATACAATGATATGACCTCAAAACACTTTTACCATAGTGCATGATTGGCAAACTAATTTTGTGTTCAGACACCAATGAGACCAGCAGCTCTACATTCATCTTGCCTCAATGCATCTTCTTGGTCTACTTACTTCCTCTTCGTTGTTAGGTATCAGTGTGTGCTCGGCAAGACCGTTTTGTGCTTGAGCACCACCAAGTTGTGTTTTACTGTAACTTCAGCAGCTCCAGGCACGTGAACAAAAGCGCCAATCTCATTGGTCGGCCAGTTTTTAATGCGGCGTGTCAAACCAAAAAAACGAGCCCGAGGCGTTTTTTAAAAAATGACGCTTTTACGCCTCGCGTTTTGTTCGTCGGTGTGCACACTCACATTGGTGCCCTTTGTTTAGTCATGAGGCGTTAAACGTCAGCGATAATCGCTCGCGATATTCGTCCTGGTGTGAACAAGCCTTTAGTTTACCATAAATGCTTGTCAGTACATTCAGCAGTACATGTTAACAATATTTCAAAGGCAATAGAAATAATAATGACATTACAAATCAAAATGCACTTGAGTCCCATTTAAATGGATCAAAAACACTCTAAAGTTCAAATTATTGCATTTAATTTAAATTTAAACTGTATTGTCATTTGATTGAAAAATAAGTAATTACGCTTCCGAAAACATTACCTTCAGTTTGCACTTAAGTAAATTCTTTTAAAGTGTGTTATTTCCATAATATGTACTATTTTTAAAGGAAAGCTAAAGTGTACTTATTTTTCACAAGGTTCATCGAGTGAAATACACAATCTCAGCATCAAAATTGGAAGATGAATGAAGTTATCTAACTAAATATGTTATGAAAAGTTCATTTAACCCCGTCGGCTGCTCCCACCGCTTTTTAAAACATAGTGACGCCTGTGTGTAGGTCACTGAAGAGGTGTGCCATAAGAGATGTATGTTTTCATCTTTCATCAACAGATTTATTTGAAGGAGCTGTTGAGTCTGTGCCTTAGCAAGTCCGGGTAGCAGCTTTTCAGTGTGCTATCAAAACACAAGACACGGTTTTCCCATTAACATAGAACCTTGTTTTATGAGTTCAAACCTAGAGCACATCCTATAGTGTTGCTGCTTATATCTCTTCTAGCCTTCACCTTTAGGTTGCAAGTGCATTAAGATTGTCTAAGGGTTGGGTTGGATGGTTGGATGGTAACTTTCATATGGCAAATAGCGTTTGTTAATGCAAAAATATGAATGTACAGTTTAATATCAAAACCAGAGCGTGTCTCAGCTGCGAAATAGACCTTGATCAGTTTTTGGAGCGGTGGTTGGAACGATATTAGTGACATAACCCAAACAGCTGTCTCAAATCTGCATTATGATATATGCCTGCTAGCATCCCATAAAAACTATGCCATCTGAACAAAGGATGAATTTCTGAACATTATACTCTTAGCCAAGGCCTCCAATTCACCATTCGATCAATACTAACTGTATTTGTCAATTAGTGCTCTGCTCCAACACCTAGAGCTGCCTTCCCAGACGGTATTTTAAGGCGTCACAGACTTGTTCCTGAAGCGAAGGCTGTTCCAAACAGTAGGAAGTGTATAATTATGCTGTCTTCTTGGATACCGCACAGTATTGAATGTGTCCTTCCTTCACACATAAAGCAATCCCAGAATACACTGCGAAAAGCTCTCTGAAAAATCCCCAATTCATCAATTTTAAATATAGTCATAGGAAATAATGTGAAGTGCAATTCCACCATGCATTGCAATAACATCAGTGAAAAAAAAAATCTAATGTAACCTGAGTTGCATCTTTCATGCACTTTGTGTGAGAAATTATATTCATTGGGATATGAGAGTCTTGTCCATAAAAAGTTTAAGATTGTGTTAAATCATGACTTGGGATATGACCCATATCTAATGAACTGATTGACCTGCAAATCCTTTCTGTATCCCATTAGAGACCGTGGACCTTTGCCTCAACATTATCTTTTGTGTGAGAAATTATATTCATTGGGATATGAGAGTCTTGTCCATAAAAAGTTTAAGATTGTGTTAAATCATGACTTGGGATATGACCCATATCTAATGAACTGATTGACCTGCAAATCCTTTCTGTATCCCATTAGAGACCGTGGACCTTTGCCTCAACATTATCTCACTGACCTATAGTGAACCACTTCATCAACCACCACTGAGATCCAGACTGGAGCTGTTCTGACAGGGCCTTCTGATTTATTCACTCTTTTGCCCAGGCTCTCCACTGCTGTTGTGCTGTTTGTCGGGACGATTTCAAGTTCACATCTACCTCCTGCTTGTCATCTTTCATGACATGCTGTGTTCCAATGGTTATGATTATTGTATGATTCTGGAACACCCCCTATTTCTGGCTGCAGATGCCATTGAGTTACCTGCAGGCAATCCTGAATCGACAAGATCCTGTGGTCTATCTTTCCAGCCTAACCTCACCTGACACTGTGTCCACTGGGTAGAGAGTAACAGGTTGATATACACAATGTATCTTGAGGAAAAGTAAACTTCTACAGACGAGAAACTCAAATGTGTTCATGTTTGGTTTTGGATATAAATAAAGAGTTGTGTTTGGTAAGGCAAGCATCAATACAGTACTGCTATTGCTCACACTTAGGATTAGTGGTTTAACAACTCAAGCTCGTTGGAAATATGTGACTCTGACTGCATTTCTGCAAAAAAGTACCTATACAAACATTTTACTGAAACTTCTACTTCTACTGAAACACAAATTATGATTATAGGGGCAGATTATTGATTAATACAAAATGATTATCCATGCACAATACAATGATATGACCTCAAAACACTTTTACCATAGTGCATGATTGGCAAACTAATACATTTTAACATAATCAGCTCCATATGTATGGCTTTTCTAATGAAGTAAACTTGCTCTGTAGCGCACCTGGTAAAGCATAGCATTTGTGATGCAAAGTGCTCAGGTACGAGTCCTATGAAACGCATAATACAATAGCTGAAAGACCTAATGTATCCTTCAGCAGATGTGGTATGTTTATCTCACATTTGCTTTTGTTAACACTATCGGTTAACTTTAGGGTAGAGTTTAGTGTAGGTGTTATGTTATTTTAAAGGGGACATAGCACAAACAGTTTCGGCCAATCTCATGTTAATCTTGAGTTCCTATATAGTAGTATTGCATCCTTCATATCTCCGAAGAGTCTTTAGTTTTATCAGATTTATAAAAGAAAGATACAGCTTTACGCTTCTCTCCGAAAACAGCCGAGCTCCTGGTGAGGTGCCGTGGGCGGAACTAAAGAGTCGCGAGCACTTACACGACTCTTTAGCTCCGCCCTGAAATACTCACAGAAATACTTCATCATACGGCCAAATCGTTTTTTGAAACTTTGGCCATGTTTAGCACGAGAATCCAACTCTTGAACAGTGTAAATAACTGAGAATGCATGAAATATCATTAGACCCCTCCCCCCTTTAAACTTTTGTGGGCACTCACCAGACATTTCTTTTCTGATATAGAGCATTAACCAGCATAATAAAATGCTGCCACAGTCATGTTTAATTGTTTCAGAGAAAACTGAGTCACTGAGCATTTCACTTTGAAACTGCCATGAAGTATTGCAAAAAATATATATAATTACATGACAACGGGCTGTTTATTAAATCTGCATCTACAATAAAGAAAAAATTATATCGCTTATAGTGCCTCTTTGACTTAAACTACAGCATATCGTTAACATGTATGCATTTTGCAGAGGCCTTTATTCAAAGCAACTTACTTTAACTTTATTTTAAGTTCATGCATTTCCTGAGAATCAGATCCATGACCTTGGTGTTTCTAGTGCCATGCTCTACTGTTTGTGCTACATGAAGAAGGTGACAAAACACCATAGAGTACTTTTGACTTGGTCCAGGAGGAAAAAAACAAACTTCTTAACAACACCCTTTGAATCAACCAGAACACCGCTGCAACCATATAGCAATATGTGCTAACCACTCAAAACTCCTTAGCCATGCACAAAACACTATCATCATAGCTATAAGTTTTACATGGGAAAGCACCTTACATTTTCTTCCTAAAATGTAGTTTTGTACTACTAGAGAACATCCTTTAACTCTAAATAGACTATAAAAGGGAAATGTGGTAGCTCATGTTGAACTGCGAGCGGTGAAATGTGAAATATGAGCCTAGCAGAAATCTGGAAGTGGCTGTCTTCAAATGAATGTGGAATCACACCCAGTTAAAACTCTCAAACAAAAATCCAGCCGGCCGGTTTTACCACTACACTGCACTCCCAATTTGCACTCTGTATTACCCAAACACAGATGGAAAGAATACCGCATAAGAAACAACAAGGCAATGGTCCATTAAAAACTGTACTAAACCATGCTAGTCATTCGGTTTCACTTCTCTGATGTTTCACACCAGCTACTAAAATTAGCTAGACATTTTTTCCACTGTAAATGGTTATATCTTACTCATACTTCATACATGTGGCCTAACCATTCATGGTGAAAATCTGTGACTTGATTCCATCTTAGACTTTTTGAACCTTTTAGGCAGTTCTGTATATTTATTTAGATTAGCAAACTAAATGTGCAGCAGCTCTTTTCAGGAAGTCCCCTTAACTGTAACAGATAGGCCTCAGATACTGGTCTTCTGACACATAGCTGAACCTCCTTTTGTTGTGCACATCAAACAGAGCACAAAGGCAGGCAATGACTCAGTTGGGGGCAGGTCTCAGAGACTGGCTTTCTGTCGCTGCCTCGTGGGCTCTGGTAATTGTTTTCCTGTCGCCTGTAACCTTCAGCTGGCTAAAAATCCCAAGAAGGCAGTGGCTTCATGGCATTTGTCATATTAATGACACAAATGCATCAGATGTCAGGACATACTGTAAGTTGTGCTTTAGGGCCTACATCACAGTCACGACAAACGCCGTGGTTAGTGCCTGATGTAGATTAGTATGTAACAATTCTTAGGTTCGGTTGGGCAGAATAATGTAATGGAACATATCTACAACCCATACAAATGTATAAGTTAGATTTCATAAACACACCATATGCACTACTGTTCAGAAGTTTAGGGTCGTTTTTTTTTTAAGTCTCTTATGCAGACTACATTTATTTGATCAAAATACAGTATTATTACACTTTCAAATAACTGTTTTCTATTTGAATGTATAAGTGTAATTTATTTTAGCTGAATTTTCAGCACTTTACTCCAGTCTTAAGTGTCAAATGATCAAATGATGATGAAATCATTCTAATATGCTGATTTGCTGCTCAAAAAACATTTCTGATTATTATCAGTTGTGCTTAATATTTTTGTGGAAACTGTGATACATTTTTTTAGGATTCTTGATGAATAGAAAATTCAAAAGGACAGCAATTACTTGAAATATAAGTATTTTGTAACATTATAAATGTCTTTACTGTCACTTTTGATAAATTCAATGCGTCCCTGCTCAATAAAAGTATTAATTTCTTTCAAAAAAAATAAATAAATACTGTAAAAATAACTTTAGAAAGGTAGTGCACACCAAACACATGCTAAAACTTGTTTTACTGCATTCTTTTGTACAGATTAAATTTTATATGAATTGACATCCACAACCTATTCCATAATGTGGAGTAATCGCAAATGGAACATGATATTTAGTGAGAAAATGTGTACATTTCATTTTATCCATTGAGAATTGGTGCATTAATGGCCTTGGGACCCAAGTTATGTAACCTTGATGAAAGATTATGTAAACAAATTTCTTATTTGAAATATATTATATTTCTAAATATTAAAAAACATATAATCAGTTTTGATTCCAAGCTGGCTTTCCACACTTTTTTGGATAATTCATAAAAGTGAATAAAGGATTCATTCTTATCCGTTGATACCCACATTTAAAACCATGTTTTCGCTAACTACTCTTCGACTAAAGTGATTCACAGCAATAAAGATTTACCCTGCTGTGTTGAAAGGCCTAACCAGGCAAACCTCAGATTGCGCAAACCCTTGTAAAAGGTTATTGAGCCAGACATATCAATACATTATCTCCTTCTTGCAAACACATTTATTGCAAGTGCTTCTAAGTCTATATATATATATATATATATAGCAAGACTTTAATGGAAGTTAAAATAGCCTGAAAAAGAGTAACGCAGATAAATTTGCTTCTAAATTCTCATTCTCTCTATATCTCATAATGCCACTCTCCTTGATCAATACCCAGACAATAATTATTCTCAGGAATCTTTTCTTAGTTATCTTTTTGTCTGTTCTATAAATCAAAAGACACCATTACTTCATTTTCTCGCTCTCTTCGCTTTGCCATCATCATCTCGAGCACCCTGTACCACCACAACATCCATGATCTCCACTCACTTTTCTCCTGAAGCTAGTATAACATACGCTGCTCTTTTGCTCCACCCGCCCTAAATCATGTAATAGACTGTCAAATACTCATATATCAGCCAGTCATCCTGTCTGCTCCTTGGCCACCCCCGACGGGCTCACCTTTATGTTGAAGATAGAACATCTCCATCAGGCTGCCAGCCAGAGCCAGTGATTAATTCCAGCAGATGCCTGGTATTTGCACGTGGGGGTGTGAAGTGTTCTCTTTCTCTCTTTCTCTGTACCCTGGCAGATCTTAATGAAATATTAACCAGCAGGAGATAGACCGACCGAGCGAGGACAGACGCAGGCGTGGGCTTCGGCGTAGGTGCGGGGAGAACCGGCCTTTCATAACAAGGAAAAGGAGAAACCCCCTCCACATGAGAATATATATATATACACACACAAACACGAGCCAGTATCACATCAGGTTAGACAAGCTACCCAGGCTGTCCCATCTCTTCCACCCCCATTCCCTGGTAAGGGAACACCTTCCCACTACTCTTGTTAAACTTATAAGTCATCTGCCACCCCGTTTCCTCATCTGAGGTTCTGGTTATATAAAGTTGTTGATCATTAGAAGGCCGACATTCGCCGACATCTCTCTTCGAGACACCTGTGCAGTTACATTGCAGTCTACATTAGCCTATTCATGATAATTTTTATCTTTCATTATATTCAAGTTTATGGCGAGCACAGTCATCAATCAAAATTTGTTGAATTTTGTATGAGGCATTGCTTTATTAATTTGTTCCTCAGTAAAACAAAATGTGTTGGAGGTTTCTTAACTGTGCATGATTTTGCATGTTATTCCAAAGGGGGGAAAAAATATCTGTTTGTAATCTTGCATCATAATGTAATAACCTGCTGCACCTGTGAAACGGCTTTCGGCTGACGTCACAAAAACTTCTTAATAACCTGCTTTTGTGTGAAAACAGCTCATAAATAAACACACTGACTGCCTGCTCACAAATCTTTAACGTGCCCATCATGTCACTTTTGTTAGTAGGCTACTTTACTTTTAGGCTACTTAAAAAAGCAGTTTTATTAGAGACGTTGCAAACTGTTTTGTAACAGGTAGTCTAAAACTCTGATTCAGCGGCCATTATATTATGTTGTTTAGCATGCCATTCTGCCAGTCAGTACTGTCTATTTGTTGGGCACTTTGTGGAATTTTAGACAACAGTCCGACACACTGAATGGACTGCTCTTCCGTCCCTCACAGCCTCGTTTTCGTTCGCGTTAAATTAAAATGGCGTCTACTCTGGCTAAAATCTATTGAGTCAGCAAAGATCGATCTCCCTGCCAAAGCTACGGGGCACTCCCTGCTCCTCTCCTCAATTTACAGAGCATCAGTACACCACCGGCGTCCGGAGAGCGTGCTGCAGCGCTTATTTGAGTGACAGAGAGGATCCCTGTGTATCGAGTCCGGGACATCCCCCAATTAAACAGATCTCCTCTCTCCTCTGTCAGCACTCTCCATCCATCAGTGCCAGCGCGCAGGCCATGCACTGAATAGCCAAGTGTCCCTTCTTCATCAAAACAAGCAAGCGGGTTTAATTCAAATTTTAAATAAAAAAAATATTTTTAGAAAACATATAGCGACTTGGAGAAACATATATTAGTTAAATACGTCATTTATAATGCTGAAAAAAAGAAATTGGGAGATCAGCAACAGTTTAACCTGTAGCAATAGCCTAATAATAATAATAATAATAATAATAATGGTGATTATTGAAACCGAATACGGGTGACTACTCATAGTAATCGCATTAAAACTAGTAATGATATTAATTCTGTAACAGTGTCTAAATTCACAAATGAACGTGTTGCACAAAATAAAACAAAGCTGCTCGCTTGTGCTCCACTACAAATGCGTTGCATTGCATGTGGGAATATGTTCAATATGAATAAATAAGCCTTTCCTGTATTTGCATTTTCAAGTATTTTTTTCTTTCTTTCTAGTCATTAGAATTAGCGCAGCTATAGAGAAAACGAGGTTTATATTACGCATGAAAGTGCCTGTGCTAATGTTGCAATAACTTAATGTTTCTGCGTTTTTTCTTTCTTTCTAGTCATTAGAATTAGCGCAGCTATAGAGAAAACGAGGTTTATTACGCATGAAAGTGCCTGTGCTAATGTTGCAATAACTTAATGTTTCTGCACTGAAGGCGCACTGTTGTCTAAAGTGTTGAGAGAAAAAAAGTTCTCTCTCATAAATCTTGGAACGGGCGAGGCAGCATACTGCTGACATTAGTTATTGTGCGGAGCTCTGGACTTCAATTGCACCCAAGCCTCCCTTTCACTGCCAAGCGCCGAACAGCGCTACATCAGGAAACCCCAAATAAGGGCATGGAAGTGGAAACCCACCGGAATCAAGCCTTATGTAGTCACGACCTTATATGGCATGGCGGAGCGGGATCTTCCGGCCAGGGCTCTGCTACAGCGCAGACGGGAAACCCGAAAATTTAGCGAGACTTTTGAGCAGAAAAGGTAGACTTGCGCTTCTCTTTCTCTCAGAGAGACACTGCGCTTACCACGCATTGATTTGCTGTGGAGGAGGAACGGGCATCTCCCCTCCATTTAATGCACGGACTTAATGTTTAAGCTCCCCAATCTGCTTATTTCCTGTAGGCAAACGTCATGTGTCCTCCACTGCAGTGCCTAAATATGGGCTTCCTCCAGTCCAAATATGGACATCTACGTCACGGCAAGAGGATATATAAAGGAGTCGGGATTCTCTGAGCTGAGAAAGAGCCTAGAGAGCCCAAGCGATTCAGCACTAGTGCAGACAGCTGATAGGCAACACGTTGCGATATATATATATATATATATATAACAAACACAGTAAATAAATGTGACAAGTCAATTCAAAACAACAACAGAAACAAAGCAGCGACCTAATTTGCTGAAAAGGTGAAAATTAGGGAATGATCAGAAGGGACATTCTGAATCTCAGTAATTTTTTCTGAGACATAGTGGATTTGTTCTGCATCTTTGGACAATCAAACTAAGGAGAAGAGAAAAGACAACAAGAAGACAAACTGTGAGAGTGAGGAGATCAACAGAAAGAAGGAGAGACAGACATCGCAGCATCTTCACATTTGTCGTCCCAAAGGGGTTAGCTGCTGATCTCTCCAGCGCACTTCTCTCCTCTCCGAGCACACTCCAGAGAGAGATGGCTGCAGCCAAGACAGAGATGCTCCTGCCTGCTCTGCAGATCTCCGACCACCTGAGCTTCCCTCACTCCCCCATGGATAACTACCCCAAGCTGGAGGAGATGATCATGCTGAACTCAGGGACCCCGTTCCTCAATGCCACGGCACCTGAAGGCACAGGCTTTGGCTCTGGGGAGCCCGGCGATCAGTTTGATCACCTTGCTGGAGGTAAGCACTAAACCCCTCTTGATTAAATTGCATGGTGAAAAAGCTGCATGCTGCTTTTATACAGACAATTGCAAGAGTTGTTTGCTTGTGCAAAAATGCAGTTGTTAATTATAATGTGTCTTTTATGCTTTAACTGGCTTTGTTTAAATGTAAACTTATACATTTAAGAGTTATTATAATAACATATTTTGTAATGAATTTGAACTGATGTTAAGTTTAAATTAACATTTTAACCAAAGCTGACAGCAATCACTAAGTAGTTATTACTAAGTAAAATCATCTGAATGAATGAGGCATTTAGAATTTGATGCCTCAACAGCTAAATTTTTTTCAGTTAAATTTTTGAATAATTGAAAGTACAGACTGAATAACTATAAGCTGTGCGAGTGGGAAAGAGAGATCAGGATGACAGTAATGAGAAAGAGAGCGCTGAGAAAAGTGCACATGCAGATGGTTTAGCTTGCGCTGGCTCTTCTCTCCGAGGGAGATCGGCAAATGTGTGTGTGTGTGTTTGTTTTGGTGGGGGGGCCTGCACTCCATCAGCACCTGCTGCTCTGTCTGAGATTGGGGGAAAACACAGTCTCGACAGCCAGCAGGTCCCCCACAACTAAAACACCTTTGGGATCATTTATGTGCACTCAAATGAGCTCAAGACAATTTAGAGTTAACTAGCTGTGCTATGGTTTCTAATCTACTCTCTCTCTCTGTTTTGTGCTTGCTTTTGCAGACACGCTTTCAGAAATTGCCATCGAGAAACCTCTGTCAGATCAGACCTACTCCACCCAACGGCTGCCCCCCATCTCTTACACAGGCCGTTTCACTCTCGAACCTGCCCACAACTGCAGTAACAGTCTGTGGGCTGAGCCTCTGTTCAGCCTGGTGAGTGGGCTGGTGGGCATCAACCCGCCCCCCACCTCCATTCCGTCCTCGAACTCTCAGGCAACTCCCCCCTCTTCCTCTTGTTCGTCTTCCATCCCCTCTTCCACTTCGTCATCCACATCCAGCGCCAGCCTGAGCTGCTCCGTCCACCAGAGCGAGCCTAACCCCATCTACTCAGCGGCTCCCACTTACTCCAGCGCCAGCCTAGACATCTTCCCTGAGTCTGGCCCAAACTTCTCCACCACAGTGGGCACCTCACTGCAGTACCCCCATTCATCATACCCCAACAGCAAGGCCTGTAGCGCCAGCTTCCCTGTGCCAATGATCCCCGACTACCTGTTTCCCCAACAGCAGAGTGAGATAAACTTGGTGGCCCCCGACCAGAAGCCCTTCCAGACACAAGTGGGTCAGCAGCCCTCCCTAACGCCGCTGTCCACCATCAAGGCCTTTGCGACCCAAACAGGTTCCCAGGACCTGAAAAGCATCTACCAGTCTCAGCACATCAAGCCCAGTCGCATGCGCAAGTACCCAAACCGGCCAAGCAAGACACCTCCACACGAGCGCCCCTACGCATGCCCCGTTGATACCTGTGACCGTCGCTTCTCGCGCTCAGACGAGCTGACGCGCCACATCCGCATCCACACCGGCCAGAAGCCCTTCCAGTGCAGGATCTGCATGCGCAACTTCAGCCGCAGTGATCACCTGACGACCCACATCCGCACACACACTGGCGAGAAGCCCTTTGCCTGCGAGATCTGCGGCCGCAAGTTCGCCCGCAGCGACGAACGCAAGCGCCACACTAAGATCCACCTGCGGCAGAAGGACAAGAAGGTGGAGAAAGGCACCACTGCAGTCCAGAGCTCGGTTGCCAACGTATCCATCTCAGCTTCCTCGCCAGTGTCCAGCTACCCCTCTCCCATCACTTCGTACCCCTCTCCGGTCTCCTCCTTCCCATCACCAGTGAACTCCTGCTACTCCTCACCGATCCACACTTCCTACCCCTCCCCTTCCATAGCAACCACTTACCCCTCAGCAACCAGCACCTTCCAGACGCAGGTGGCCACCTCCTTCCATACCTCAGTGACCAGCAACATCTATAGTTCTCCCGTCACCACTCCACTGCCCGACATGCAAGCCACGCTTTCCCCTCGGACATCCGACATCTGCTGAGACTTTTGTCAGACCTCCAGGTTCTCCCTTGACTCAGAGGAACAGAAAGCATCAATGACTTCTAAGTACCCTCTGCAAAAAGCACTTTTCTGCCCATGCTCCCAACATGGCTCGGTTACAAAACAGTCAAGGACTCAGCAAAGACTTTTGAAAACAAAAGGGATTTTTGTGTCGTTCTCTCCCTTCGAATCCTATCCTTTCAAACGAGGCATATGAGACTTTAAAATGACAAACAAAAGCAACAGGCTTCGGCAAGCCTTCCCTCAGACGATGCAGAATGGCCAAAAGACATTAATGGTGTAATCGAAGCCTGTGGGCAACAGGCTCAACAGAAGCTTGACTCGACAGGTGTACAGTTACAAAAGACGTTTGAATAATATACATAAGCTACAGTATATTGTACATGTGCCATGTTTCCTTTTTGTTTTTACTTTTTAGTACCATTGTTGTGACAGTTGATTTGAATATTTGCATTGTATTATTCTTGAGCAGGGCCATATTTTATAAGATACATTCTGTATTAAGTAGTAAAAATGCTGTGATAAGTTCTTGACCTTGTTTGACTAGAAGCACTTAAGTATTCTGACGCATGTGGAAGAGTGATGTTAGTTTCTCTTATTTTGTAAATATCATCCACTGGTACTATCTTTCTCTTTCTCAAATGTGACAATGAAAACCTGTTAAATGGAGGGGGAAAACATCAGAGAAAAAAAAATCAACCACAAATCTTAAATTTTTTTGGTGCCTTTTGTGAAGCCTTGCAGATGTTTGAAAGATATCAGCGTGTGGATGCATTGCATCTAGCCTTAAGGTGTAATGGATTTTGTTTTCTCATTTCTTTTTTCTATATTCAGAAAGTAATTTCAAGTAAAGAAGGGAAAGGATTTGAGGGCACTGCATTTCTTTGGGATGTAAGCAAAAAAGAAAACTATAAACTATATTTTTGTAACGGAAATGTACATATCTACATCTTGAGGAGTTGGAATGCTGTAGTTACCTACTGAGTAGGCATGGGATTTTTTGTATGTTATTTACATGCGGTCCATTATTTTTATTTTGTATTTGTGTTTGTTCGAAAAAGTGACTGTTTATGGCTTCTAAACACATTGAATGCGCTTAACTGCCAATGGGATATTTGGTGTACACGATATCCTTCAAGAACAGAACTATAAATAAAACCTAAATATATAAATATATATGTTGAATTTCTGTCGTGCTTTTCATCGCTTAGCAACAGGTTTCAATGAATATTGTTTTATAGTGTGAACACACACACACACACACACACACACATACACACCACTGCATATTAAAAAACAATTTATTGTAACACTGTATTTTATTAAAAGCCATTAGTCCATGGTCTCAAGTTACAGAATTTAAATTATTACCAGATTTTCTCATACACCTGACAGCATAAATTCATAAAATGTTATGTGATTAAAATGACAGAGTAGCTGATTGCAATGAATAATTTCAGTAGCTCAGATTAATAATGACAACGTTTCATCCTCAAACAGTGTATGTATTTTTAAAATTATTTATTGTAAAGTTTCACAATTGCTTTGATTTGAAAGCATCTAAGCTTTCAGATGAACAAGTCGTCTTCCATAAGAAAAGATATCAAAACTGCAATATAACCTAGAGCAAAATAGGAAAAGAAAAAACGAGAACAAAATTAATAAATAAAAACTTGACATCAAAAATATATGTACTGATGCGTTCTTTTGTTCTGAAGTTCGGCAAACTGAGAAGCCAATCATGGAGCTGATACGGTAGATCAGATTGTTTCTCTTTATTACTTATCAAAAGAGCTCCTGGGCGTCATGAGAATATGTTATCAAAAGATAGCATGTACGAATGTGACTGGTTGCGCTTGGGGCTTAATTATACATAGATAGCAATCTTGTAAAATCAGTCGACACTAATAAGACGCCCTTGTAATGGGCTTCCGTGTCTATTGAGTTTGTCAGGGGGAAAAAAGTCTCAATATCGAAGTTGCTTTTAAGAGTAAGGCAGCTTTTGCTCTATTGTATGTTTTACCTTCCTTCATGAATGCCTTTGTAAAAGAAAAATAATAATCTGCTCATACCGATTTATCTGCCACCAAAAAGATCAAATGAAAAAAACACTCTGTTTCTTTCCACCCTGGCATCTGTATACACTTTGTGTGCTCGTTATAGCTTGGTCTTGGTGTGAAGGATACAAGTTGAACAGATTTAATGTGACAGAAGTAGTGGGAGTAAATGTGAATGTGTGGCATGTCTATACATTTCTTTCTTCATTTTCATAATAAAAAGCCAAAGACCATAATGGTTGATTACCTTATTTCTGCATATAAACATAGCCATATGGGTGAACAGATTAGAAAGTAATTAGATGATTTTCTCCCATCACACTGATTGTGAGACCAATTGAAGCTCTGCTTAATATGTTAAAATCTCAGACTTTTAGGGTGTGTCAGCAGCCCTGGGATGGTTAAATAGGCCTGTTTGTGTAGGGGGACTTTCCCAAACTATGAGGCAATATCAACCCAAAAGATGAAGCCACAGAGCAGCACCAGATTCGAATGCATCTAAAAGAGGAATAACAACTGTGAGACAGAGCGAGTTGAAGGGAAAGAACAACACAAAAGAAAGTAATTAGGGTAATTGGTCTCATAATCCCAAATTGACTCTCTACAAATGTCTTCAGTGAGACAGCCATTGTCTGAATCAGATGTCAATGAACCACAATAAAGAAAGCACCATTCGCTTGTTCATACACACCTATTATTTCACAGGGTCACTTTAATAGACATTTGCACAGAGTCTCCCGTGGGTCTCAAGCAAAAAACCCTCCCCCGCTAAAACCACCAGTTTATACCCGCATGAATTTCAATGTTGTTCAGTGGTGTGTTTCCCAAAAGCACAAACTGTGATATGGTCTCGATTTTTTTCTCGGAAACCAATGAACATTTGCAAACAGCATCACAAACTTGTGTTGTTATTTTCAGCAATAATTCGACATTAACTCTTTCCCCGCCATAGACAATATTTTCAGGCTATCCATGTTTTCACTGTTATACAGTAGGGGGCGCATTACACAGCTTCTGAAATAGTACAGAATCTTTGGATCCCAAAACAAGTAAAGAAGAAGAAGCAGAAATAAGCAATAGAAGCATTGCTTACACACATGATCATCAAACATTCAACAGCAAAACTGCCTTATGTTACTGAATGAAATGTTGAACCCATTAAAAAGGTATATGGCTGTGCAAGGTTTGGTGGTGTTGATGTGCAATTAATGACAGTCCTTTATAGTTGAATCAACATGGTTTAATGACAGATGGGTGACAACCTGAAAATAAATAAATAAATGAATGTTTCTGCACCATTTTTTCCTCCCAGTGTACTACAGAAAATGCTGGTCAACCAGAAATAATTTTATACACTATAGCTAGAAAGGAAGAAAGTCTTGCTGGTTAACAGAACAGTTCATGCAAAATTATTAAAGCTCTGGGTAGAGATACAAAAATGGTGCATCAACATCACCAAAGCCAAAATCTGAATGTCATGAAAATGTTCTTCTTGCAGGTTTGGAATGACGTGAATACATAATTATGTTAATTTTCCCATAAACTATGCTTTCAAGCTGGTTAAAATATAGTAAAACTACTATCCAAGTAAATAAAGATCTACTCTAGTATTGTTTACAAGCTCTCCTCTATTCATAAATTTTTTCACTACAGGCTATTTCAGAGGCAGAGCTCTAACACGTTGATCTGCTTTGAAGCATCTGTGATAACAAACCCCAATCCCCACATCCGTGGTCATTTCAGAAAGGTGTGAGTTTCATATTCAACAGACATCACACAGGGCTGTGCTAGTTGAGCGCTAGCAGCATCTGAAGACTCCGTAGGGGAGACCGTCCCACAAGTTTAAAGCCAACTTTGTGACAATGTGCCCCTCGCACCCATCTTTACAGCAGAAAAGAGCTCTTTCAAGAGCGCTGGATGTGTTGATAATGTTTTCCCTTTGCTGGCTTTCGTAGTGACTTAGTTGCTTTTGCTTATATCAAAGTCGACCGGCTGACATGGAGGCCTCGCTCAGTTTTGGAGAATGACAGCCATGGAGACGGAGGAAGCGAGATGATGCATCACTCTTTTCCCCACTCGTCGACTCACAATAAATCCACCTTGCCAATTCTCCCACGAGCCTCCACTTCAGGGCCTCTGCCTGTTAAAATAAGTGTTTGTTCTCTTATTCTTTTTGGACCTTTTTTTGGAGGGTGTGGGGAGGGAAAAAATGAAAAAGAAAAGAACAAAAGACGCTAGTGCTCATTCTCATTGTCTATCACTCGATCCTTGCACCCAGTTAAATGGCATATGTTAATAAGTTCCATCCATTTCTGATGCAAGGTCCATATGAAATTCTTTTCCTCTCTCGTTCTCTTTCTCTCTGTCGTTTTCTCCCTTTCATCCATCTACAAATGCTTTCTTATTGCATCTTTGCCCTCAGGCCTTTTAAGATCCCTTTTTGAAATATGCTGTTTGATAAGCACATCATTGGCTAAGTCCCCACAGTGATGAGGGCTTGACTTTAATGTGCTGGCGACAGAGAGAAAGTGAGAGAGAGAGCGAGACAGTGCTAAAGAAAGAGAGAATTGAAAGAATTGATGATGTTGAGGCACAAAGCTTTGCACTTCAACTCTCAAATCTGCTCACCTCTTCCCAGATGAAATGCAGGTGGATACGTTTTCACCCTTTAGATCGTCTCTCACCCCTCTGTGTAAAAGCAGTATTATTAAAAGGATTAGGTTTCCTGATTATTTGAGGTATTTTATGGAAATTATTTCCAGGGCATACATCGTTTAAGAACTGCTAATTAGACTAGATTTTAACATTGTTTGAAGTACATGTATGACTTTGCACTCTGCTGTTCTGTGTTGCTACACTTACAGTTGCTAGGGTGTCTAGGTAGTTGCTAGGTGGTTATTTAGGTTTTCTGGGTGTTCGCTATGCCGTTGCTATGGTGTTCTGGGTTGTTCCCATGGAATTAGTTACTAGAACATTGTTATGTGGTTACTAGGGTGTTCTGGTTGTTAAGATGTTCAGAGTGGTTGCAAGTACAATGCTAAACAGTTGCTAGGGTGTCTAGGTAGTTGCTAGGTGGTTCTTTAGGTTTTCTGGGTGTTCGCTATGTCGTTGTTATGGTGTTCTGGGCTGTTCCCAGGGAATTTCTAAGCAGTTGCTAAAGGGGAAGTTGCTAGCACGTTGTTATGTGGTTGCTAAGGTCTTCTGAGCAGTTGCTAGAACACTGCTATACAGTTTATAGGTGGTTACTCGAGCGTTCCAGTTATTAAGAATGTTATTAAGATGAGTGATTGCAAGTGCAATGCTAAACAGTTGCTGATTGGTTTCCAGGTGTTGCTAGGTGGTTGTTAAGGTCTTCTGAGAGGTTGCTAGAACACTTCTATACAGTTGATGAGTGTTCTGGTTGCTAAGATGTTCTAAGTGGTTGCAAATGCATTCCTAAACAGTTGATATGGTGTTCTGGGTGGTTTCAGGGCATTGCTAAGCAGTTGTTAAGGTCTTCTTGTTATTCCTTATACGGTTACTTACTACACCAAGTTAAAAATAAATAAATAAATAAATAAAGTTTCTTATGAAAAATGATATTCTGCTCTCTATATATGGTTTGGGTCCATCCTTCAATGTAAATCTGTCTGCAAGTGCAATGCTAAACAGTTGCTGATTGGTTTCCAGGTGTTGCTAGGTGGTTGTTAAGGTCTTCTGAGAGGTTGCTAGAACACTTCTATACAGTTGATGAGTGTTCTGGTTGCTAAGATGTTCTAAGTGGTTGCAAATGCATTCCTAAACAGTTGATATGGTGTTCTGGGTGGTTTCAGGGCATTGCTAAGCAGTTGTTAAGGTCTTCTTGTTATTCCTTATACGGTTACTTACTACACCAAGTTAAAAAAATAAATAAAAAAATAAAGTTTCTTATGAAAAATGATATTCTGCTCTCTATATATGGTTTGGGTCCATCCTTCAATGTAAATCTGTAATATGTTTTCCAGTTGAATTGTTCACCAGGTAAAAATTATAACTTTGCTTGCTTTCAAACCTCAAACCACACAAATTGATGTATGTATCAGGTAATATTGTAAAGAAGGTAGTGATGTGTGCATTACTAGCATCACTTTTATAACGAAGCAGTGTTTATTTACTGGTTTAATATATGCATACTTGTTACATATCAGAGCTGCAGTCACTGACTTTCACTTTCCAATTTTCTTGTCCCTTGGTAAGCACTTATATCATTCCTTCCCTGATGACAAACCTCCTAAATTCCGCCCACAAACATTGACCTTTCTGAATATTTACAACAATCTAACTAGATTACAGTCATCAGATACGTCACTGTTTGCATCAAATGCCCTGAAACACACAATTTCCAAACCCCAAAAGTATACACCTGCTCAGTGCCTCATCAATAATGCACTTCCTATCTGCCAATAGACCATGTGCTAATACGTGAACACTCACAGCTGTTTCACTATGAGCTGTCCACATTGGTCATGACTAATATAAAGCAAAAAGTAATTTTCCTCCTGTAGGGTTTGTATTAAAAAATAAAGCTATCCATCTGTTATATAAAGGTGCTCCACACAGGGCAACATTTTGGGCACTAATGTAGTTTTGGGAAACAGGCATCAACTTCAGCAGGAACATTATTACTCAAGTTTATTACTCTCTGCCCCACCCTGACTCCCATTTCTAGATATGCTGCCTGGCGGTATTGGATGAAAAGTTGTTTTTGTGTATGCAGTTTGTGGGGAAAAAAAGTGATCTATATTCAAAAAGTCAATTTAAAAACCAAAGGGATACTGAGTTTCTGCAAGAATCCAGTCTGCTCCTCAATGGAGAACAGTCAGAACAGACAGAACAGACTTCACGAAGCATGTGCCTTGCACAATTTATTGTAAGCTTCTTCAGTAGGAAAGCGTATGCTAGACACATAAATGTTTTTAATTGTTTACTCATATTAAGCAAACTGAAAAGGATGTGATCCGCTCTAAGTCCTGTATGTGTCAAATTACCAGAGAACTGAGCTGTACAGATGTGAAATCGCATCTGT
Source organism: Sinocyclocheilus grahami (assembly GCF_001515645.1). Classification (NCBI taxonomy): domain Eukaryota; kingdom Metazoa; phylum Chordata; class Actinopteri; order Cypriniformes; family Cyprinidae; genus Sinocyclocheilus; species Sinocyclocheilus grahami. The sequence goes on from NW_015505793.1 coordinate 402,673, forward strand.
GATCGTGATCGCATGTTTTGGGAAACTGCGGTAGCCAGCAGTGACATCATTCAATCTGCAGCACAGGAGGAGCATCAGTGGACACATCACACATCTGCTAGAAACACAGAGGAAGTTCCGGGAGTGAAGCACTGTTTGTAGGGTTACGGACCCTTTCCTGCAGAATGAAATCCTATGAAAGAGGCGGAAACATAAAAAGCCTTGCATATTGTCCAAAAAGAATTGTCATTACAAAATCTAGGAAATTTGTTCTTAAACTTTAGGGTCATTCTGTAATCTAGGATACATTTCATGTCCATTGATGGTAATTATAGTGTCCCTCACTCTCAAATAAATAAATAAATAAATAAATAAAGTACGTATTACTACTCTAAGGTACTAATATGCATCCTTTAGGGGTAACAAAGGTACAAAGGTGTCCCTTTGAGGGAACTGCCCCAGTGACAAGCTGATGTACCCCTAAAGGTGCAAATTTAGCAAATTTTTTCTGACAGTTCTTAAATTACTGGTTTTGCAAGTGTTGAGTTAAAGTCTCAAGTCTAATCAACTTGGGGGGGAAAGGCTGAGTTTAAATCTAATTTTCTTTCAAACAAGAACATTTTTAATTTTACTCACGTCCGCAAAAATTCTGTTGCTAACAAAACACCCCCCTGAAAACTGGTTTATCGTGAAACCATGTGACCAACATCATGTGATGTCTTTTTTTTTTTTTTCTGCGGCAGACGTGTTGAACACATTATGGTAAATGTCCTCTTAATTTTTTTTTATATTTGATCTCCAGTAACCTATTGTCAAGGAGTATATTAAATGCCTGTCAACTATGTTGAATACAGTGATTTTAATTCAAATAAACATTAAGATTTGAGGTTAACCTGATCAAAGAAAATAAAGAGTGAAAAAGAGTGAAATTGTCAATCCATACAGTTTTACGTAACATCGTTGCAAACTCACAAGCAGGGAAAACATATTTTTCTTTGTAATATCAACATGGTGTTTAATGATTAAGCTTGGCAACTAGCAGATAAGTTACACTGATTACATATATCAACTGAAACCAAAAGTTGTTTTATTGAGAAAGCATATTGTTTTATATTTTTTTCCTGATGTACCGTAAATTATACAATACCTCATGAGCCGAAGCCATGCATTCCTTGGCTATACTTTGTCCTGCTGCTCTCAGATAAGACTGACGCTCTGGGAAGAATGTTCCGGCACTTTTCCGCATGTCCTGTGTCATTTACACCTGCTGCGTTCATGCCAATGATGTCACTTCACTTCAGCCGTAACACACACCACCTGTCAATTACAGTGAGAGCAGCTTCTCGCCATCTCGCTGACACCTGCCCTGACGCACACAGATACACACCACAACCAACTGTCCCATCTTCACTCCAAATAACCCTCACTAGATGACCATTATTCAGGCATTTAATTGGTTTTAATGATTTATCAAGCTGAAGTCATCATAGTCATGCTGACAGCTGTAATGGAAGTAAAAAGAAATGCATATCATACATGAATGTTGGTGTGTCACACACAAGTTTCTCATGGCCTGATCTGATCACAGTTAACCATGACAACAGAGCGAGCCATGGCTACGTGCCATCACAAATCCATCACACAACTTGTTAGGTAACGCCATTATGTGTGTGAACTTTAGCTGTGATAAATAATGCAATAAGTGATATGAATGAAACATTTAGTTACGCAACTGAACAATGGCTTTCTTCATGATAAATCCACTGACTAATAGCACACGCCAGTAAGGATGATGACTACTTCATCAATGGATGCCAAATGTGGAAAGCTGATGTCGAAATGAGATATACATCTCTATCAGCTGTGATGTAAAACAGACATCAAAAGCAACCTCATACATTATACAAAGACTGTATGTTATTTAAATAAGATATATTTCATAGAAGTGTATTTTATGTGAGCTATAAATGCTACATGCGTGTGTAAGTGATCACAAATCTATAATAAATATATGAGTATAGAAGTGGGTGTAGAAAAGAATCACCCTCCCCCCCCTTTAAAATATTCACGTTTTGTTGCTTTACGATTAAAAGAGCTTATTGTTATTTGTGTAAATATCTGCTTTCTAGACATCTTTGAGCTGTTTTACTGTATTTTTGTTCTGTATGTATCTGTATGGTATGAACGTTTACTAATAACAGACACATTTTGTTTCACAACATTTTTTTTTAGAAAACTAGAGAAAACAAAAGAAATACAAATATTAAAAACAAAACAACACTTAAACGGAAAGCAAAACAAAAAAATTAACACAAAACAAGAAACAAGGCCAAACACAGCACAGGGCAAATCAAGCAATAAACACAAAACAAGAAACAAAAGACAAGGCTAACCAAAAATAAAAACAAATCAAAACTAGATAAAGAAAACAAACAAGAATCACAAAACAAGAAACAAGACAACCCTCAAACAGAAAAAAAGAACAAACACAAAACAAAACAAATCAAAACAAAACAAACAACAATACAGTAAAACAAAACTGAACAAAGAAAGCCGATTTCTGCAAAAATAACTCGATTCTTTTGATTGTATTAGTAGTCTAATATTTTGTATCTGCATGAATATCTAGGGATTATAATTTGTTGCTGTTGTTGTTGTGTCATAGCATAGTTGTTTTCTTTGCCACTGTTGCCACAGGCACCCTTGCAGGGACGCGAGACTGGGAATTCAAATACTGCTCGGTGACAGTCTTTGTAATAGGCACGGCTACAAGAGAACCGGAATATGAAGTGAATACCGCCGCGGTGTTTACATAGCTGCAAGGCCATGGGTCCATGCAATGCAAGGTGTGCAAACTGAAGGCAGCATGGTGCTAAAGAGAATTTTATATATTGAAAAGACAAAAAGGACAAGGACCAAGCTTGACTTGTGTTTGTTCAAGTCAAAATCCCTGGCACCCGTCATTTTCTGTGCCCCCTCCACGGTTGTCTTTGATACAGTGAAAGAAGCTGCGGTATTTTTAGGATCCTTGTGATGAGGTGGAACCAGTCTCTCTTCTCTATGGAGGCTGATGTCACCAGGGTGCGTGGGCATGTGGCAGGGATGCTGGGCTACCTGCTGTGAAAATGTGTATTCTCTTACCACCCAGAAATTAGAGCAATACAAATTACATACTAATATAAGCTTTGCAGAATCTGCTTCCAATAGATTGCTGAGCTGCGCACTGACCAGTGAAGATATGTTTGGCGAATTGTCGGGCACATGCTCTCACAATTTTATGGATTTTTTAATGTCAACAATTTTCAAATCACGTTACCATGAAAGATATAGTGCGACTTTTGTAAATAATTGGTTTGGCTTCTCGAGTGAAAATGAGGAGAGTGTCAGACTGGCTCCATTTTATTAACATGTTACATCTTTTAAGACAAAATGCATACCATTTTACAGCAATAACTCTCTAAAGTGTGTTTAAACTATAGTTTTAGGTTTAGTGGACTGGTAAGTTCTGTTACAAAACCTAGGGAACTGCTTCGCTGTCTATGGTGATCAGATTTCTGAAATGTAATTTCCTAGTTCAGTGATCAAAATACCATTGAAATCTTATTTATCATCATCTATGAATTAAAAAGCAATGCATTTTGTTACAATTATTCTTAATTATTATCAGACTATATTTTAAATTAATACATATGATGATGTCTGTATAAAAATCCTAACTGTTTTGAATAAAATTCACCAAAAAATCACACTATGAAAAATGATAAATAGTAACCATAGCAAACAGATCAAAGCAGTAGCCTATTATATATAACAAAATTATGACTTTACAAAAACACATTACAGAAGCTAAAAAATATATGAGAACATATAAATAAAACTGTATTTAACAAACTTATTTTTTACATTTTCAATTTGTATTTAATAACTGTAAATGTGCTGTTTTCATACGGTTTATATTTTGTTTTTTTTATCTGTGTGCTTTTGATAATGGATCTTTGCTATCTCTAATTAAGCTTATTATTTTATTATAAGCTTATTATAAGATGTGTTTTTGGAATTACTGCACTGTGATGGCGAAACTTTCAGGAACATGTAAAACTGTATGAATAGTTAGTATGTGACTACATTGAAACCGATAACAGTGTCTCTTTTGATAATTAATGACAATAGTGCAATGCTGTCGTCCAGGTTAAGTTCTTTATGAATAATGTAGTGATGCGCAACCAAAGAATAAGTGTTGGTGAAAATAATCACTACATGATAGCTTGTGATGCTCGCGATGCATGACTGATTTGGAACACTCTACATAGGCAAAAAACTCAGCTATTGTACATAGATGATATTTATGAAGTTAGCACATGTTGCTAAACTAATGTGATACTCGAATACGAATAAATAGGTCTGTTTTTGTCTTGCTCTCGCTCAGAGTGGGTTTCTCTCACAACTGAGTGGGCAGTGGAAAATGCAAGAAAAATAAACATTTTCCAACTGTTGGCCAACATTTGTCTGAAACCAAAGGGGTTGTTTACAGAGCACAGTCTAAAAATGGAAACGCTTCAGCCATTAATTAACACGACAGCAGCGTTTTGTGGGCCTGAAAATGCTAACTTTTGAAAACAATACCATTATCGTCTCAGTATAAACTAAAAAAGCCTCAATTTGTGAAAACGGTGTGTCATGTCATGATTATGAAGGTGTCATGTTAGTCTTATGCACACCCCTTCAAGTAAAGTGTAACCAAATGTAGTGTTTCTTTACAAAATGACATCGCCAACTACTGGCCTGGCATACATAATACAGCGTTTTTAGTTCATTTTTGCAGATCCGTGTGAACAGGGATTGTTTTGACAACATTGTCATCTGTACGTGAAACGTTTCAAAAACGCAAATGAAAAGCTTTTCCATTTTTAGTACGTTGTTGTCATGTAAACGTACCCCAAGTTACTCAGCAACTCTCTTTGGAGAACAATTAGCTGTTGTCTCACAGTTCCAGTCGCTCTCCAGCAGATCTGTCACACCTAAGCAAACCAGTGCTATTTTTTGATAATGTTATATATATTTTGCTCTCATCTATAGTCTATATATTGTCTTGTTTTGACGTGTATCCTGAGGGCAGTCCACATACAAACCGAGCCGTGTAAAGCGCTAATGTAATACATCTCATGTGCTTTTAACACGTTATTGTCCATTACAGCGACACTCATGGGTATTCACAACCCTAACCTGTAGCTATTCCAGGTTAAACACAAAATCACTAGAGGAAAAAAGAAAAGAAAAACACACTCACTTTCCCTAAAAGCCCTGCTGCTCCGACACCTATCCTCATTATAGCGTTAAGCCGTGATTGAATTGCAGACCCGGCCTGTCAAGCAGCCGCAGTGTTATAAATACGCAATAACCTCCCCTACTTCTAACCCGCACTATTTTCCGACTCTAATGTATGTGAAGTCTTAGATAATTGCGTCGGATTACAAAAGAGTACCTCGCAGGTATTTTTCCTCTCTCCCCCCGCTGGAAATACGGGCTCTGTTAAGTGTTATTCACACCAGCCGGCTGCGGCTCAGCCGTGGACCCTGATGCGCCCCAATAGAACACCATTGTGAGTAATGACCCTCCAATCCGTGCTGTTATTCCATCTGGTTGAACAGGGTAAAAGCTCGCATAAGAATGGAAATGAGCGCTATGCTTTTACTGTCGGCTTCAGTTCGCCAGCCATTCTCCTCTGCTTTATATTGGCCTTTAAAGCAGATGTAACTTATCGCTCGTTCATGACGTCCTTGGGAATTTGTTGAAAGGACTTATTTCAAAAGAGTCTCAGTGAATAAGTCACAGTGTCTACTGCAGTGTCACTCTTTTACCAATTTTATGTAGCTGAGAGGCATTTGGTTCATTGAAGGTCAGGAGAGATGTTTGCATGGCCCGAGAAAGAAAGTGTGAAAGATGCTGATTTACAGCGCACACTATTTAAATATATCAGATATGAAGCTTGAAATGTAATTTATATTGTCAGAAGGCAGTTTTCTATGATCAGGCATAGCACTCCCGCACATGAAAATCGAAATTCTGTTTACTTTAATGGAGAAGTGGAGAACTTCCCTCTCAAGCTCTCATCAAAGGCATACTGACATTAATGGATGTCAGAAAGCAATTATCAGCGTATGCTGAGGTTGAAGAGGTAAGTGATAAATGCATTTTTAGACACACACACACACACACACATATATATATATATATATATATATATAATCCCACACACTTTTCCAGTGCACTGTGTAATTTCTGTGCCATTAGCTGCATCTAATGTAATTGCAAGAATAATGACAGTTTCCAGAGAGTTTTTCTAAACATGCTTCTTTTTTTTTTCCGCAGACGCTACTTGTCTTCCATTGGTTGGACAAACAGGAAGTCCTATCCAACTTACACCACTGGTTAAACCAATGTTGCAATGGCGAGCTCATTGGGGGCTTATGGTGCGCTCAAGACATGTCGGCAAGATTGTATTTACCAGTTGAATGCACATGAAAGCCAAACCAGAGTGGGAAACACTTTCTTTAGTGCTGCCTTCATGTGCTATCAGAATTATCCTAAATATGGGTTTCCAAATCAGAAATTGGATATGAACGGCCTCTCAAGTCATATTTACAACTGGGAAACTCAGAGATAATTTTCATACCCGTGTCTCTGGGTTGAGTGGGCCATAAACTTGAAACTTGCCAGAGAGAAGAAATATAGCTGTAGTGGTGTAAAGTTTTATTAATTTTTCCCACAACATCTACATTGCTTTTGCTTTCTGTTACAGTAATGTATATTTAAGTATATAAATACCATTTGATGCATATTGTATGTATTGAACACAGCAAAAATGGCATTTATTTGACTGAATTTTCAGAATCGTCAGCAAGCTGAATATCAAGATGTTTATATGGTTACCAATGAATGGGATGCTGCATTTTATTCAAAACCTGTTGGATATTGACTAAATATCTTTTGGCTTTAATACGATTTTCCCAAGAAATAAGCATGAATGAACTCATGAAAAGTCCGTTCACCATGATTCCTGTTCTTTCCAACAACAAAGCACTTGAAAGCAACAAACTCGTAATTACAACTTCGATAACATGTGAAGGCAGCAAAAGTCTTGAGTTTCTGAGTTGGGAGAAAACATGTTGGAAACAATGAATTCAGCACCCTTTTATTGAAAATTGTTCAAATCAACTAAATTATTATTTTCTAAAATTTACAAAAAACAATCATATTTTTATGTAGAAAAACCCACAGTATTGTATAATTATGATAACAGTATTGTATAATGATTCAATTTACTGCACCTTCATGAATTGAATAAAGCCATAAAAAAGCAACCACAAAATACACTTATGCACATTCTTTTTTCATCATTTTCTAGAAGTAGATTTTAAAATATATATATATATATATATTTTATTTTTATTTTTTTTTACAAAAAAATGAATAAATAAATAAAATATTTGTACAGAAAGGTACATTGCCATCTTGCTCTGACCAAATTAATTGAACATGACTGATGTAATAATTAGGACTTCCTATGCAGTTCGTTAATACGAACTTCCCAGGAAGACTTGGACATACCATTAGTGCAAAAAATTACAAAATAAAACAATTATTCAAACAAGATATATACAGCAATTTTGTTTATTTATAGAGTAACAGATGTGTTACTCTACAGAGGTGTTGTAACAGACATTTTTGGCGGACTCTTAAAAGCATGAAATGGACTTAAAATCAACCTAGGTGTTGCAGCATATTGAACTGGGATAGGAGAAGGTATTTTAACACAAAAGCTTTAAAGCAGATTTCCATCAGCTACACGTTTCTAACCCAGTGACATCTGCCAGGTCCAAAAGCAGATAGTGTCCTGTTCTTCAGCTGAACTGCCTCTGCACTTCCACTGGGGAAATCTTATAACAAAATGAATGCAAGGAACACACATTCCTCCAGCCAGAAGAACGCTAGCAATGCCACGCACGTGTCCCACACTGTAAAGGCTCTTGCCGTGATCAGAACGCAAGCTTCTAGAGGGCACATAACTCTGAAGTAATGAATTTAGGTAAATGGGTGCAGAGCCAGTGGTAGTTTTGTAGGCAAGCATTAATGCCTTGAATTTAATGCGAGCAGCTACTGGTAGCCAGTGCAAATTGATGAACAGAGGTGTGACATGTTCGTTTCAGCTCATTAAAGATTAATCTTGCAGCGGCATTTTGGATTAATTGTAGAGGTTTGATAGAAACACTGTAAAAAACACCTTAGAAATGACAAAGCAACACCCTAGCAACCACCTTGAAACGCTTTGCAGCCATAAAAACAATGCAACAAACAACCACAGTAATTTTACTAAAAGTAATTTTGCTAAAAACTGACACCTTAGAAACATACCAACACCCTAACAACCTATTTTAAACAGTGCCATCCACTAAAAAAACAAACCTAATAACCACATACAAACACTAAATCGGTGTAGCAACAACCTAGCAATCACCTGGCAACACTCGAACAATGAGGAGGTGACTTTTGCTCGGCAAGCACATTTTCTTCAAAAATGTACAAATCTTGTTGCCAATGTGTAGCTTACTTCAGGTTTTTGATGCGTTTGGGTTTTAAGCAGCTAACAGATTTCCAAAGAGATCAAACTGCAGGTGCAAAAATGTCTAATGAGCTGAGTAGAACTGTCTCAAAATAATGACTGCAACAATACAGCCCCAACAATTGCAGCAGCATTGAATCAGCACGGCACAGAGCAAAACTGTACATTCTGAACTTTAGAAAGCTGGAATTAATGGCACAAGTGTCACTCAACTGCTTATATCCAAGAGCAACACACACACAAACCATATATATATATATATATATATATATATATATATATACACGGCGTAACACATACAGTGGATACATTTTCCCTACTTATGAGTTTAAACGATTGTCTTTTAAAAATAGTCATGCAAGGTCCTGTTTCTTTTGTTGTAAGA
>NW_015505793.1:411960-423949 GCF_001515645.1 Sinocyclocheilus grahami
TGACGCAAGAGTCTCTCACACGCGTATATACAAGAGAAACACACACACACAACATATATATATATATATATATATATATATATATATATATATATATATATATATATACTGTATATGGTGACCATCACAAATGGTGACCATCATTGGTTTTTAATTGGCTTCTATAGGTCCATGGAGAACGTTTAACATCCGTAGAATCTGTACGTTGCACAAAAGGTTCTTTATAGTGGCAAAAGGTTGTTTAGATTATTAAAGGAATAGTTCAGCCAAAAATGCAAATTTGCTGAAAATGTACTGACCCTCAGACCATCCAAGATGTAGATGAGTTTGTTTCTTCTTGGGAACAAATTTTACAACAAACTTGGGAACAAATGTAGCATTACATCACTTGCTCACCATTGGATCCTCTGCAGTGAATGGGTGCCGTCAGAATGAGAGTCCAAACAGCTGATAAAAACAAGATGCATGTTTGTAAGAAACAAATCCATCATTAAAATGTTTTTATCTTCAAATTGTTGCTTTCGGATAAAATACGAATTCTCTCTCCATAATATTGCTTTTTTTTCCAATGAAAATATTGTCTTATCTGAATCAGGAGAGAAATATGCACAGATCAAGCACCATTTACAAGTGAAAATAGTCCAGTTTTCACAGTTCTAAACAAATATTTTGGTGGATTTGGATGTGAAAAGACAACAGAGGATGGACTTCACTGGAGGAAGCGTTATTATGGATTATGGATGTTGGTAATTCTGACCAGAAATGACGGTTTAACGTTCAAAAGTCTTAATTATGGATTTGTTTCTTACAAACATGCAATATTTCGCTTCACAAAAGATTGACTGATGGACTCGAGTGGTGTGGATAACTTGTGGAGTATTGTGATGTTTTTATCAGCTGTTTGGACTCTCATTCTGACGGCACCCATTCACTGCAGAGGATCCACTGGTGAGCAAGAGAAGTAATGCTATGTAAATGTAATTTCTCCAAATCTGTTCCGTTGAAGAAACAAACGCATCTACATCTTGAATTGCCTGAGGATGAGTACATTTTCAGCAAAGTTTCATTTCTGGATGAACTATTCCTTAAAAGGTTCTTCACACTAAGAAAAATTATTTTACCAGTTGTTCACTGAAATGTTCTTTGAAGAACCCAAAATGGTTTTTCTATGGCATCACTGAGAAAACCCCTTTTTAAAACCTTAATTTTTAAGAATGAAGAACATGCAATATTTGGTGAAAACTCTCCAAATCAGGATGAAACGTTGCCTTCATTCAGGCCTAAATATTCAACCATTGGAAGTTCTGGACTGAGAATCCCTTCAAAGAACTGGAAAATGAAAGGTTTTTTTTCTTTTCTGAAAGTGTAGTGCGATATTCAGCGAAAACACTCATCAGGTATGGTAGCATTCTTGGAGGGATTGAAGGAGAAAGGTTGCCCTGCTACTTTCTAGGTCTGAGACATTCATATATTGTTCAGTGTTTACATAATATTGTCCATCACCTGTGTTTTTCTAAGAACTTGCTCTGTGAATTCACACAATGTGGGTGTGTGGTTAAGTCTCAACGTATGTTATGAATTTACAGAATATGGATGTTTGCTTCACTGCCCCTATGTCTGTCTGCAGCCCATCCCTTGGTTTGTGTATACACACACACACACACACACACACATCCATCCATCATCTTCTTTTGCTATACACAGCTACAGCAGGTGTATGGACTTACTCGTGTCACATGCAGGGAAGATTTATGAATAACACACACAACTTTCTCTTTCTCTGTGTCTGTATTAAAAATGCTCCCGATGTCCCGGTATGCATCTGAGCCTCTTTAAGTGTTAAAAAAGCAATATTTTTATCATTAAACAAACCTGCACCTGCTATGTTTATCTACATATTTTTAATGTAAATTTTCCCAGGATTTATGGCACTTCTAAACAAAGCCTGAAATTAAACAAAGCCTGTTCTGATATATAATATCCAGCCTAGATATGCATGCTTTCACAAACACAAGAATCCCTGCTAATAATGTAATATAACCATTTATTTTCTGAATCAGCCATTACACTGAATCCATTCAGACAGCAGCAATTGATGATAATTGAATGAGTGTGAATCGATTTTTGCTCATCACCATGTCAGTCATCTGGTAGGAGCTGTTGTCGATACATCGAAGTGGCTTAAACACTCAAATCTCTGTGATTCTGTTTCTCGCCCTCTCTCTCTTTCTCAGATTCTCTCTTTACATCGCTCACCAGAGCAAAGGCTAGAAAATCGACCATTCTGTTCTCAGTGCAGTCTGAAAGCTGCACATGAGCTGATAAGGTAAAACAGCCTCATGTAGAAATCCTGTTTGAGAACCAACAATCAGAGGGCTTGCTTTACCAACGCGCTTTGTAGCCTCTCATAGACATTTGTTTGTAACTCATATAGAATATGCTTTGATGTACGTCATTAGTTGTGGCCCTTTAATTTGATTTGAACAGTCTGCTTGTGGTGTGTTGGTTCATTTTTTGGTTACATTTTTTTTTCTTTTATTATTTTTATTTTAACTATGTTACAGTCCACAATAAAAGCAACCTGTCCTTAATCATGAAAGTAAACTGCCATTTTGGCAGTTTGTATCCCTGCTGTTGTTCCTGCGATTATTATAATTTCTCATTTCTGTATAAATGGCAGTTTGCGTTCTTCACATTTCTTCACTGCAGAAAGAAATGTATTTTTACATCTAAAAATACTCCAGTAAAAAAGCAGTACTTTGAAAAAGAGTACTTATGGAAATAATATACTTATAACCATATTTTAAGAAATGTAATTGCATGTTATATAAAACGTATTACAGTTTAAATTTTTATCAAATGCATTTAGTTGAACTCATAATTACCCCATTGTCTTTAAAATATGGTTAAATAAGTATACTGCCAAATGTACAGACAAATAATGACTTTAATGTCATTTCTATTCAAACTTGTCATATATTTAAATACATTTTTAGAAGTTCAAATACTTAAATAACACAATGAAAAGTGAGACACTTTGTGATAATGATAATTATGATAAATGGCATTCCACATTTTAGGATGAATTTAAGATTTTTAGCAGTGGATAAAATACACATAATGATAGATCATGCTTAAGTATGCTTATTATTAAGTGTCCCACTTTACCCTGTATTCAGTGTGAATAGGGATGTGTGGAGGCAGGGGGAGGAGAGTGCGATTGTACTCCGGTTCGGCCCAAACAATCAGAACAAGTGTGAAAACAGCCTGAATCCTCATATGGAGCCAGATTCTCATGCTTTCAATAATCACGGGATGTTTACATTTATGAAACATTACTCTAAGATAAGACAAATGAGTATTTTAACAGAAATGCAGCTCAAAATGCATTCAAACACATCTAACTAGCAGTTCCCTATGGCTGTGGGATCCGCTCCTTATTTTGTTGAACTTTCCTCATTTATGTTTGAACAGTTTTGTTTTGTCGTTTACGACATACAGATGACTACAAGGAATGTGTGGCTTACTCGCTCAGCCAGAGTGGTTGTTGAGGGATTGTTTTGATTTTTTTGAAAGCATACATAACCACAGTCTGAGCTGGAAGGATTAGCTTAGCTTAGCCCAGTCACCGCGAGCTGTGTAACAGAGAAGTAGGGCTGGAGCGCAGGAGAGCAGGGAGTGGCTTGAGCACCGAACACACACATAAACACACGCTGTGGCCCAGGCCTTCAAATCTGTCCTCTTCCGCTGCGTGTCATGTGATACGGGCTTATGGAGCCAACCAGCTAAAGAAATGTGGTCTCTCGCAGCCAGCCAGGAAACCTTTGTGACCATACAAGGCACTTCCTTCCCCAACTCTTGTCTTCCTGTTGGCTATGTATGGAGTTTCCTGCCCTTTCACTCCCTCCCTTTCACTCTTTTTCTCTTTCTCAGTATTGGCTGCTTGCCCTTGTAAACTGGCTGGGTGAAATCTTTTCTCTCTCTCTCTCTCTCTGGCAGTTGCCTTTTTTCTGTGTGTGGAAAGCGGGCCAGAGGTTTCTGATTACTGATTGCTGCTGTGTGAAGGAATGGTGACTCTGTGTGTGTGTGTGTGTGTGTGTGTGTGTTCGTGGCCAGCCAGGAAACTTTTGTGACCATACAAGGCGCTTCCTTCCCCAACTCTTGTCTTCCTGTTGGCTATGTATGGAGTTTCCTGCCCTTTCACTCCCTCCCTTTCACTCTTTTTCTCTTTCTCAGTATTGGCTGCCTGCCCTGGTAAACCGGCTGGGTGAAATCTTTTCTCTCTCTCTCTCTCTCTGGCAGTTGCCTTTTTTCTGTGTGTGGAAAGCGGGCCAGAGGTTTCTGATTACTGATTGCTGCTGTGTGAAGGAATGGTGACTCTGTGTGTGTGTGTGTGTGTGTGTGTGTGTGTGTGTGTGTGTGTGTGTTAGAATGTTATCTTAACGCCATGTGAGATCAGGGTGTGGGGGTTTAGACTAGGCAGACATTTTAGATATATTACAAAATAAAACCAGAACAGTTTTAAAAGTTGAAGAAAATGTAAAAGTGTCTATTTATATACATACATATATATATATATATATTTAAAACAAATGTAAATTTGGAAATCTATAGAAACGTTGGAAAAATTCAAACAATTTTTTAAACCATACTAGTATTTGTTATATTAACTTTGAACACTGTAATTTATTAAACAAGTAATAATAGTCAGAAAAAAACATTATTAGTGTTTTTATTGGAACAGTTTATTGAACCTCTAGACAAAAGTATTTGAACAAAATAATAAATAAAAAAAGTTAGCAAATTGTTTTTTTCTCTTTTGTTTTTTGAGTATCATATTTGATAGGATTTCATACTTGAGGAGGTATGGCATGAGGATTTCTTAATAAGATATTGTTTAAATTGTTCAATTGTTGTTCAAAACCTCTGTAGTTTTTATTTTGGAGGGCAAAACATATAATGCAATGCAAATACGGTAATGATTGACTGAAAGATGTACAAATAAACACTCCACTAAAGACTGATGGATTTTTTTTATACATTTTAGCATTATTTAAAAAATAAACAAATAAAAATGTTGTGTGGATAATCAAGTAAATGTAAGTTGCTTTAGTCCAGTAAGTGTTCATCTTGAACTATTAAAAGTTCTTACTTATTTTATTTTAGTTTAGTTTAGTTGACTTTGACAGCAAGAAAAACAGTCAATTTCAGCAAATGCAGTGCAACAAACACTAGAATGATTTATAAATACTTTAAAATAATGGATTGAAATAATGCTGGAATGCCACATGTCACAATTTCCCTCTGACAGTAAACCACGTAGGACTTTCCTCATGTAGGCCTAGTAGACACACAATTACATCACACGTCCTAACGTGCACTTTCCTGCACCAATATCCGTACTAATCCTTTACTACCACAACCCCCGTCTGAGCTGCTGACATCCCGGCCTGCTGAGCTCTGGACCAATGGCGTGCTGAGATCCAACTCTGACATCACAAACCGGATGAAACTGATTCCTTTGGACTTGTGTGGAGAACTTCAGTGCTTAAGTGCAACAAAATACAATTCTTTAGTTGTTAATCCATTTATTATGAAGAAAATTATTAGTTTAATTGAAGTATTAAAACCCTATGAAGTGCCTAAAAATAGCAACAAAATGCAATTGCTGACATATAGTATTATGTTAATATTATAGTTCATTTGATTGTGAGATCTTGTGATCACAATTTAATCTCACTGCTGTCTAGGAAAACAGATGAGATATTAAAGAGACCACATATGCAGATAAAATATATATAGGTCTATATGTATTTATGGAACGATAATGAATAGGATACTCAAACTGCTGTAACACCGAAAGTCTTTAAAAACAGAAAACATGTATGGTTCAGTGATACACTATTAGCAAAATAAAGACTTTTTTAAGGTTACCTGCCGTGTGCATTCATTTAAAGTTCTCGGTTGTGCTCAAAATGTGACAGACGCAGAACAGTTGCATACCTGGCATAACTGCAAACATGGAGTTTGCCTCAAGGTTGTTTTTTGTTTATTCGACTCATATCAAAGCATTATCTGCAGAGTAGCTAAACACATCGAGGCCGTCAAGGAAAACAGCAACCAACTCTAGTTTTGGTTTTAATATTTTAAGTCGACCAATAAGGTCCTTCAAAACTACCATTCAGTTCAGAGTTCAAATTTTCAAATCATGCTGAAAATCGCAAAGCGTTCACATTTCACAAACCAACTTCTTGAGCTCCACTTTAACTTTTAACAAGCTCTGCCTCAAGGTTAGGAAGTAAAACACCAGAATTTCTAGTATTATTATTAAATAGATATTAAGTCATCATTTACTCAGTTATCATACAGCTTTAGAAGACTTGAAATACAGCATACTGATTGTACAGCATTCAGAGTTTTAGGTTCTCTTAACTATTGCCTTAAAAATTGTCTTAAGTAACAGTGTAACTTACAATAATAGCTAACAATAATGACAAAACAGCAGCAACAAAAAATAGCGAACAGCGAAAAAAGCAACCACATAATTTATTCATTCTGCAATGCATGCTGGGAAACTCACAAAACATTTCAGCAATATTTTTCCATTTGAAATTCTAGTCACACTTTAGTTTGGGAACCAAGTCTCATGATTAACTACAACTTTTGCCTCAATAAGCTGCTTAAAGTTAGTAAGGTAGTTGTTAAATTTAGGTACGAGGTAGGATTAAGGGATCTAAAATGTGGTCGTGCAGAATAAGCCATTAATATGTGCTTTATAAGTACTAATAAACAGCCAATATGCTGAATGCACGCTAAGTTAATAGTGAGTATTGGCCTTTAAAATAAAGTGTTACTGAAATTCTTTGTTGGGCGTCAGAAGCAACAAAAATGTGGGTGGGTCCAACATAGTGTAAGTGTAAATGTAATTCAGTGCTGCAGCAAAACAGGCGAACAAATGATGAACATTCACTAAAATAGCAGTTTGTTTAGTGGCAGTATGTGAGCACACAGCCAGACCGGGAGTGCAGCAGGCGCAATTGAAAACACGGAGTGGAGTTTAATCTATATGGACTCTGAATGAGCCGAGTGGAATGAATTTGAGGAAGCAGCAGCGTGGAAGTCAAGGCTGTAGCTAAAACACGGAATGGAGTTTAAGTTATTAGGGCATTCCTCAAGTGGAATGGATTTGACTGATGGCGCTCTAAAAAGTGAACAGGCGTATGGTTCCGACACCCATGTTCAGATTGTGTGACTTTTTGGGGGATTCTGTTGGTCTAACATGGGTTATTTTATGATGTTAATTAACATTTCTTTAGCCGTTACCGTTTTGGTCACAATTTGATTTGCCAAAGATTCCTCTGATCCAAGACTAAAATCTGTAGTCTTTGATGGCTAGTTTCGCATGTTCTCCAACAGGAGATTAATGACCATTGCGATCAAATTTTACCTCCATAATAGAGATTATTTTTATTTGCTAGCCACTATTTCAATTCTGCATGCAAATCCAGTTCACCATCACTGAACATGTCATGGATTGATGATGTAAAACTCCAGACGAGTTCATTAATGTCATACAGTTTGACATCAATGACAACTGAGATCCCACAGTGTGACATGACTTATAGCTGGGATCATGTTCATGAAGTCTGACAAGCAACAATCATGAAGGACTGTTATAGTACAATGTGCACCCAGCTTTAGTATTTGTGACTCAAAAGGTCCCTTAACCTGGGGGAAAATGCAGTTACACTGCAAGGATTCCCATTCCTTATCTTGGAGAGCTATCTTCACTTTCAACCCTGCTCCAGCACACTTGTCTGTAATTATCACGTGTTCCTGAAGATCTTAATTAGCCGGTTCAGGTGTGTTTGATTAGAGCTGGAGCTGAACTTTGCAGGAAAGCAGATCTATAGGAGCAGGATTATTAGGCACCAGTACTACTAAAAATATAACAGAGATATAATGATATAATATAAAAGAGAAGCAATAACACTCACTTCTATTGATCTTGGTTAAATATATTTATATATTGGATTAGGTTTATGGTGGTTACTGCACAGTGAGTTCAGTCTTGACTCTATATGTGGTTTTTAGTGTCTGTTTGTGATGAGATGTGCTCAGGGTTACTGCTGATATTCAGTGTGACCTTCAGGTAAACACCACGGCTGTCCATGCCAGCACTTCCATAGGAGTCTGGCAGTCATCCACACGGCTCTCTCTGCTTTTCCTCCTCTCTCTTGCGCTCTAAAACACACACACACACACACACGTGCAAATCCACATACAAGCACAGAGCAGATGTGGCCACATAAATAATATAGCCAATGTGCACTTTATGGTGTGAACCTTTCCAGATCTGATTAAATGCACATCCAGAACATTGAGTTACATCCAGACCAGAGAAAAGATCTTGATTGCTTCTTTATTAATTCATTATCAGTTCACCTAAACACTTCCAGTATTGAAAAATAACAGAATAATACAATATAGTGCAGTGGTTTTTGATATCATCTCAACTTTCTCTTTTTTGAACACCAGTAGGCAGTGTTGGGGAAAACATGTTACATGTAACATGTTACAACTTGTAACATATTTTACAACTTGTAATGCATGGTATGTATAACACGTTACCCCCCAATACTGAAAGTAATGTGTAAAAGTAATTTAGGGTACATTTATACAACAATGTTTATTTGTTTATATACCTTTGCATATTTGAAAAGTTTTGTGTACACACAACAATCCCCGTTCACACATATACACGAAAACAACTCCAAATGCTGTATTTTGCCTGCCAGGCCAGTAGTTGGTCATGTCCCTTACACTACGTGTCTGCGCACAAACACTAAAGCATCGACACACAAAATTATAGACTGAACACATAATACACATGTGCATGATGTCACCTTTTCACAAATTCGCAAAACGATAACGGTGTCTTTTTCAAAAACTTGCACTTTGAAACCTGTTTTGAAAAGGTTGCGTTTTCAAGCCCCCAAAACGCCATTGTCATGTAAATGGATGTTTAAATATGCCAAAACAAAGGTTTTCGATTTTTAGATGAAAACAGTGTTGTGCAAACGCCCCTTTACTTGTAACGCATGTTACATGTGTTACAAGTAACACATACTACACAAATGCTTATACATGTTACATTTGCTTTCATTTTTTATGCACTGCATTTTTTTTTTCAAGCAAAAATCAGGGGTGTCATAGTACACATTAATACCAAAAATGTTCTGTGCGGGTCTTTTGGGGTCGACACGCATGTGTCAGTGTAGCATTGTTTTGTTTTGATTAAAGATTACAAAGGCACATGGATTTTAAAACTATAATGATTAATAATTTATAATAAACACTGCAATATTTAGTTAAAATAAGAATAGTTCATGTTCATTTATTGTAACTTTAATGCTGATCAATATCAACAAGTTGATGAAACTTAAAAACTTAAAACAATGGATGATTCACTAAAAAAGAATGTAAATGAGATTAACTTTATGTAACTAAAATTAAGCTTTAGTTAAGCCATTTTATGAAACTATATACAAATCGCGCATCAAACAAGTTCAAACCGCTCTGGTGCTCGGCTTCCAATTCCTTTGATTTGATGTTTTCTTACACAGATATTGTGAAGTATTACTCCATTAATTCAAAGTGTACACACACACACACACACACTCGCTCTCTCAGAGAAAGCAGTGAGTTCTCTCATACGCCTGCCTGTCTCACAGCAATTACATGATGTGCGGTAATTGCCGGTCTTTCATGCATCCTCTTCAGACATACTTCAAAGAGATCTGAACACATCCAGAGCCGCAATTAGCAAGCACAGCGCAAGCCCCAGAGAAGCAGCACGGTCGCCGCAACGATCCCATTGTTCTCCATCTCCCCTCTCAATACGCACTCACGGTCTGCAGGGGGACACCTGCGCTCTTGCAGTGCCACTGACAAACATCCTGGTCAGGCACAGCTGAAATCATCTCAACTTTCTCTTTTTTGCACATTAGCATGCAGTGTTGGGGGAAACATGTTACACGTGTTACAACTTGTAATATATTTTACAACTAAGGATGCATTTTTGTGTAACGCTTTACACCCAACACTATAAAAGTAATGCATAAAAGTAAACCTGTATTACTCGTAACGCGAGTAATTAGCAAGTAACATGCGATACAAGTAACACGTACTACATATACGTATGCATTTACTTGTGCATGTTACATTAGCTGTTATTTTTTACACACTGTGACATTTTTTGTCATGTAACATGTAGGGGTGTAACAGTACACATATTGGTACCAAAAATGTGTTCCAAACAAATGCAGCGTTTTAACCAGTGCACGTGCAGAACTTCCAAGTTGTCCTAAACATAAGACATGCTTTATTTAAAGTGCTTCAAACTCAGTTATTCCATGCCCTCTTGTCAGATGCATGTGCAGTCATCTGTCATTTGTGTGTACATCACAACCCTAGTAATAAAGTCTTGTTTTTTTTTCTTTTTCTAAAATGTATGCTACAATTTCTTTTGTTCTTCAAATGTGTAAATTTGTTAATTTATTTACTGACAAATACAATTGAAAAAAATCACCATTACTACCAAAACAGGCCAAAACAGGGTAACAGCTGACATTCAAGAAAACCTAAAAAGCAATGCAAGCTGCAAAAAATGTGTCACCTTCCATAAAAAAACAATGCAAATACATTTTATAGAGCAATATTTTAACACTTTTAACATTTCTGTAGTGGAGTTTGCTGTGCTGGCGCACAACAAAGACGCTTCTGAAGATTTTGTTTACTTCCAAGTCAGTCTAGGTTGACCAACTCACAGTTTCGCTTTACTCATGGAGCGTAATAGTGAACACGATGAGAAAAATGCTTCAAAAGAACTTCAAGGTTCTTTATAAAAGCCAAAACGTTCAAGAAAACCTTTCTGCCTTCATCCCATTAGTACAGGTTCAAAATGGCACAGCTGAAGGTTAAACAAAGATGATGCTCTGTGTGTGTATTTGTTGAGCGGTGTTTGTGTATTGCTACAAACACAATGAATCATCACAGACAGAAGCACAAAAGTCTCCACAGCAACTCGTATGAAGCTTTCAACGGGTGTAAGACTGATAGTTCTGTGTAATAGTTGCACAACATATCATCTCCGCCCTGATATTCTACACTGAGTAAACATGTACGGTACATCCACAGATGTCCAAATGACTGACAGCTGATGATGGCCCAGCTGTCATGACCACATCTGGCTCAAAGCATCGCAGCGGCATCCAGACAGACCGCAGGGTAACACACAGCTCTGCTGACACCTACAGTAAATGTTGGGGTGAACCTTCAATTCCTCATTCAGTGCGATGCTGCAGTCCTGCTTGAAAAATAACACGTGCAAGCGTGGACTGGTATATACAACTGAGTGGGCCTGTGAAATTCATTTGGTCTTCAAAAAAGAGCAGTTGTTAGTGGTGTTTGCTAAGGCAAGCATTGTTTAAACTGAAAATCACAGATCTAAAGAAACCTCTGACCCTGAGCATTAATTTCGCCGCATAAAATAATCAGGTTCGGTTCAGAGTTCGGCTCACCCCAAGGAAAGGGAAAATGCAAACCAATTTCACTTCACTCGGTTGGAATAATTTAATTAATATATTTGGAATTTGTAAAACATTATAACATTATAAAACATTAATAATAAAAAATATTAATATGATATTATATTATAATATTAATATCAATAATAAAAATATTAATAATAAATCATTATTAATTATTCTAAATATTTGGTTACAAATTAAATAAGTAGAAATAAATTGAAGTTATTTGAAATTAGCAGACAAAATATAAAAGTAATCTTCATTATTAGAATTATTCAAAATATTTGATTAAAAGTTAATTTTGTAGAAATTATTTGAAATGAGTAGAAATGATAAAATAATAGTAATAATTATTATTATTATATTATATATATATATATATATATATATATATATAT
>NW_015505793.1:424071-449693 GCF_001515645.1 Sinocyclocheilus grahami
AAATAAATAATTATATTTTTTATATTATATATATATATATATATATATATATATATATATATATATATATATTCTGTTATTATTATATATTCTACTCATTTCATATGTTTTAACCATTTTATTTAATTTCAATAATAATTGTTGTTGTTATTATTCAAAATATTTAATAAAAACTATATCATTCGAAATTATTCGAAATTAATAAAAAGTAATACATTATTATTATTATTATTATAAAAATTAAATGAATAGAAATTAGTAGAAATTATATAATGATGATGATTACTAATACTACTACTACTAAAATATTTGATTAAAATCATGCTTTTTTTTTTAAAACAGCCACAGTATAAAAGGCCTTTCCAGAAGTCTGTTAGTGAAGGGAATATGTGATGATCACTTCAAGGAAGAGATTTCTATTTGTGATCACGTGATCTTGGGTTACGAGTTCTTGCTGTGCATTTTGAAGCGAAGTTGAGGTTGATTTCGACTTCACATTCACATCCTTCTTTATTTTACAATAGAAAATATTTTTTGTCAGCGAAACAAATATGATTTAAGAAGGTTAAGAGTGTAAGCAAGTTTAGTTTGTAAGTGTTTAATTAATAGTAAATAAGACACAATTAGACAACTTTTGAATAAAATAATAATAATATTTATTACAACAGATGGAGTGCTGAATTCAAGGTGATATTTGGTCAGTCCCTGATCACGTGATCTTGGGTTACGAGTTCTTGCTGTGCATTTTGAAGCGAAGT
Organism: Sinocyclocheilus grahami; assembly: GCF_001515645.1. NCBI lineage: Eukaryota > Metazoa > Chordata > Actinopteri > Cypriniformes > Cyprinidae > Sinocyclocheilus > Sinocyclocheilus grahami. The sequence continues at coordinate 424,830 of NW_015505793.1, forward strand.
TGAGGTTGATTTCGACTTCACATTCACATCCTTCTTTATTTTACAATAGAAAATATTTTTTGTCAGCGAAACAAATATGATTTAAGAAGGTTAAGAGTGTAAGCAAGTTTAGTTTGTAAGTGTTTAATTAATAGTAAATAAGACACAATTAGACAACTTTTGAATAAAATAATAATCATATTTATTACAACAGATGGAGTGCTGAATTCTGCACACATGCGCAGCGTTGTCAAGGTGATATTTGGTCAGTCCCTTCGCCAAGAGAGTTCCAAACGCTTACATGAGACAGTAATGCCCTACACCCTTCAAAGAACACACTTCAAGGGCTCTGCCCTTCAAAGGGAGTAGGGCATAGGGATGCTCACTTTTGCTTAGAATTCACGCTCTAATTACTTATTAGTGTCCTAGCAACCACTTAGAACGCCCTGGCAACTGCATAGCAACATGATAACAACCACGGAAAACACCTTAGCAACCACTTAAACACATATCAACACCTTGACAACCACCCTAACATGATGATGGCGAGATTTACACAGCACTTACATATACAAATCTAGTTCCATAATAACCTAGATTTGCAAATAACACATTGAAATCTAGCCTGAAATACAGAATAGGAGCGATTTCAAAAAACTCCTGCACTCTAATTATAACACACTCTAAAAAAATGCTGGGTTGAATACAACCCAGTGCTGGGTAAAATAGGGACAAACCCAGCAATCGGGTTGTTTTGACCCAGCGGTTGGGTTACTACACAGAAGGTTGGGTTAAACATTTAACCCAACCGCTGGGTCAAAACAACCCGATTGCTGGGTTTGTCCCTATTTTACCCAGCTCTGGGTTGTATTTAACCCAGCATTTTTTTAGAGTGCACCCAAAGTGCCAAACGTCTCGCTGCCTTTTAAAAGACAAACTCTGTGCAGAACGTCTTTCCTTATTCAGACAGAATCTCGATTTTGTCAGAAAACATCATGAACTGTGTGAGAAAGGAAAGAAACGACTGTGAAGAGCAGATGTTGAGGAACACGCATGAAGCGCCGCAGCAGAGCAGTCAATGGCTTTGCACTTTGATCCCAGAATCACTGTAGTGAACAGTTGATGAAATGGACTTTGAGAAGCCTCTTGAAGTCACACACACTTAGTACAAAGTACACACTCAAAAGCAGCGTGCTGCACAAAACAATAACCATGTTAGCAAATGTTATGAGCGCTCCATCGTCAAAAACGGACGGGTTTAAAACACAAGCTGATCATACAGCAGGCGCCCGAAAGCAGCGCAGGCTGAGTGAGTGTGTTGTGTGCTATTATAAAGCTGTCAATGAGAGCTTGTTATATAAGCAGCCAGGCAGTGCAGAACATCAGAAATGGAGTGTGCAGAGAAACAGACAGAAACGTCTGGCCCCTGTCTATCTGACCACAGTCGAAGCCCAGCCTAAACCAGCGGGCCCCAGGGAGAAGTGAGACAGGATGTGTAAAATAACAAGAGGCTCTTGTGAAGACCCCGGTCCAAGGGCTGCATCACAGTTTTGGAATATATATAGGTGTATTATTTAAATTAAGCCGCTTAGCAGTAAAGTGGTATTATTTTCTTGTAGAAGAGGTAGCTTGGAAATACTTCACTTTAAACTTGCCAGAGCAGTACGAATTGGTTATAAAAGTATTAGTGAGGAGAGTCCCTTGTGAAAAAAGAAGTGATGTTTAATTGTACTGAATGAGCACTTCAAATATTAAAAGTTTATATTTTAAAAAAAAATGTACTTGCAGATAATAACATTAATGAAATAAAAGTCCACTTAAGTGTACTTAAAGAGAGCACACTTTCATGACTGTTTCTGAAAGTACACTTACTTTAAGTACACTTTAAAACGTGCACTTTGTAATAATGTCAAATTAAAAAGTTTTACTTTAAAGTACATTTTAAATCATTGTTTTAATAACCTTTTGTCATGTTTGTTTTTTTTAAGTACACCTTTTTTGATGTGTTGACTAACATATTAAAGTACTAAACATACTAAAGCACTTATATTTTGAACTGCAGTGTGTTATTTGATATTATATTTAAAGCTAATATATTTTAAATGTACTGAATTACAACTTAATTATTACAAATATTTTTAAATACACGACAAAGACGTTTCAATAGAAACAACATTAACGCATATTTTAGTTTAAATGCTTTGTCAATACATTCATCAGTACACTTTAATCATATTTCAATATAGGTGTATTATTTAAATTAAGCCGCTTAGCAGTAAAGTGGTATTATTTTCTTGTAGAAGAGGCAGCTTGGAAATACTTCACTTTAAACTTGCCAGAGCAGTACGAATTGGTTATAAAAGTATTAGTGAGGAGAGTCCCTTGTGAAAAAAGAAGTGATGTTTAATTGTACTGAATGAGCACTTCAAATATTAAAAGTTTATATTTAAAAAAAAAATGTACTTGCAGATAATAACATTAATGAAATAAAAGTCCACTTAAGTGTACTTAAAGAGAGCACACTTTCATGACTGTTTCTGAAAGTACACTTACTTTAAGTACGCTTTAAAACGTGCACTTTGTAATAATGTCAAATTAAAAAGTTTTACTTTAAAGTACATTTTAAATCATTGTTTTAATAACCTTTTGTCATGTTTGTTTTTTTTTAAGTACACCTTTTTTGATGTGTTGACTAACATATTAAAGTACTAAACATACTAAAGCACTTATAATTTGAACTGCAGTGTGTTATTTGATATTATATTTAAAGCTAATATATTTTAAATGTACTGAATTACAACTTAATTATTACAAATATTTTTAAATACACGACAAAGACGTTTCAATAGAAACAACATTAACGCATATTTTAGTTTAAATGCTTTGTCAATACATTCATCAGTACACTTTAATCATATTTCAGACAATAGAAATAATTCAAGAATTACATATAAAGATCAAAACACTGAAGTTCAGCTAAATTGCATTTAATATACATTTACACTATAAAACGTTTTAATTGAATTGTAAATAACATGCAAATAAGTGTCTGAAAATATTACATTCAGTTCACACTTAAGTATATTCTTTTAAGGTATATTACTTCAATAATAAGTACATTTTTTCAAGTATGTAAAAGTATCTTTTTCACAAGTTGTCACACAGGAAGTTGTTACAAGTGTTTTTTAAATCATTGTTTTAATAACCTTTTGTCATGTTTGTTTTTTTTTAAGTACACCTTTTTTGATGTGTTGACTAACATATTAAAGTACTAAACATACTAAAGCACTTATAATTTGAACTGCAGTGTGTTATTTGATATTATATTTAAAGCTAATATATTTTAAATGTACTGAATTACAACTTAATTATTACAAATATTTTTAAATACACGACAAAGACGTTTCAATAGAAACAACATTAACGCATATTTTAGTTTAAATGCTTTGTCAATACATTCATCAGTACACTTTAATCATATTTCAGACAATAGAAATAATTCAAGAATTACATATAAAGATCAAAACACTGAAGTTCAGCTAAATTGCATTTAATATACATTTACACTATAAAACGTTTTAATTGAATTGTAAATAACATGCAAATAAGTGTCTGAAAATATTACATTCAGTTCACACTTAAGTATATTCTTTTAAGGTATATTACTTCAATAATAAGTAAATTTTTTCAAGTATGTAAAAGTATCTTTTTCACAAGTTGTCACACAGGAAGTTGTTACAAGTGTAAGTTCAGTAACAGAATTTTATTTTAAATGTTCCTTTAAGAAGTTTTACATGCTGAATACTTTTGTGTATCATTAACAGTGCGCATGAAAACTAAAAACTTATATAAGCTAATCTGTTATTACTCATGCAAAAAATAATAATAATATGGTACATGCATAATACTGAGCTAACAACAGTTACCGAAAGTGAGTCGTCCTTCAGAACGTGTAGGTTGGATGTTTTTTGTCTTCTATGACTAGTCCCACAATGTTCTGGAATGTTCCGGATGTTACAGAAACTTCTAGAATGTTCCCATCCTTGCAAAAGCAAAATATATTTAAAAAAAATTAAAAAAATTCTAAATTAGCACAAAATCTTATGTTCCCATCCTTGCAAAAGCAAAATATATTTAAAATTTTTTTTAAAAATTCTAAATTAGCACAAAATCTTATCTGTACTAAACCAATGTTTCATAATTAATGTTCTAAACATTCTAAAATTGAAGAACCATAAAAAAGTCTAAGTGAAACAAATATTCTGTTGCATCAACGGTGGAAATGTTCAATAACTTTTCTGTTGTCAAGACTTACACCTAAACATAAACTGGGTTTTAAAATATGCAAACTTACTCAAAAAAAAAAAACGACAAAAAAGCAGTTTATCCGTCGAAACTGTGACAAAATGATGTTTTGTTTATGAGCTAATGATGCAGACATTTCTAAGAAACCAAATTTCAGATGAGTGAAATATAACCAGACATGTACTAAAAAACATTTCAAGAATTCCACGAATTCTCTTTAAAAATAAGGCCTGGGTTTCCAGATGGATCCTGCATTGCCAGTATTATGATTTTATGATATTCCAGTGAGAGTAACTGGTCATGTGTTTATTCGGGTTCTTCTGTCTCTCTCTCTTTCTCTCTCTTCACAATCATACACACAATTCATCGCAAAAGTAGGGCAGGAGTTTATATGTAACATTTTAATAGATGTACTGTAAAACACACACGTCTGTTGTCCAAAAGCAATAAATGAGCGCCAGATTCAAAGAAGTCACACAGTGCACCATAAATATCCTGAGATAATCAGCTCGCAGAAAACCAAAATAAATCATTCCAATTCTGGAAATCTTGGCTCTGCAGAGCTGATGTTATTAAGTCTGTCTGTCTGAAAAACACGATTTACAAAAAAGGTTATTGTCTGTAAACTTGTGTAACCGAAAAACAAGTTGTTTTTAAAAGAGATGGTATTATGTAACACGTTTTAACACGTCTTTTATTGTTCTAGACAAGTGTTGTGAAAAGGGAGCAAAAAACACAGTTTACATCCTCAATGGTGTGTGTTCATGTGTGTGCGGGGCAGCAGGCAGATAGTTTAGCTCAGCCAGAATTTAAGAGGCTGGTAATTATGGTTAACCGCAGTCACCCCTCACACTCATATTTATAGAGCGCCATCAGCACGGCCCTGTTTTTCACCCCAAAGGGAATTTTCACCAGATTTCTTTAGTTTTTCTCCTCAAAGTGAAACAAAACTTATTTCAAAAGCCATGTTGGTTGAATCGTTCTGTATGTAGGGCAGTGCAGCCCCCCCAAAAAAGTACATTGGTGTGCTTTGTGTGGGATCCCTGATAGCAAACATTCAAGATATGAAGTGTATGTTTACATACTGTATGCAAGGTGTCATTCAATGACATTCTATCATTTAAAATGTATTTTTATTGTGCATATTGTGCATCTATGTGTCAAATAACAGGATTTTGAATCTCTTTTTTTTTCTTTCTCTTTTTTACTAGCAAGAATGCATTAAATTCATTAAAAGTGACAGTAGAGATATTTATGTCACAAAGGATTTCTGTTTAAAAATATGTTCTTTTGAACTTATTTTTCAAAGAATCCTCACAAAATGTATCACGGTTTCCACAAAAATATTAAGTAGAACAATTATTTTCAATGCTGTTAGTAATAAATGTTTAAAATCTATTAAAATAATAAACAAAAATAAATTATTTATATGTATATAAATATATATATGTAATTAACAATTTGTTAATAACATAAATAAAATCCCCAATAAAATCCCCACAGTAATCCTCATTTGTATAGGTATATTTGTTAATAATATCTATATGATGATTTTTTTATATAGTATTATATGTAGCAACCATATATGTCAACAGTATACTGTATATAAATATCTTATTTATATGCAACTTTATTAAAACAACATATTTATAAAAATCTGTATGTTTATAAATGGTTTTGTAATTTTTATTAATACATGTCATATATGCATATACTGTACATATATATATATATATATATATATATATACTGTATATATACACACACACACACACACATACACATATATGGGCTAGAAAAATATGAAGTTGTTCCACTTTCTAATAGGTTTCATATACGTTTTAACTTCATATGACAAACTTAATATATGGAAATTTAATATATGTACTATTTAATATATTTGATATATGGACTCCCTGTGAACGCCAGTGTAAATGGGGCCTTTAAGATGTTTATCAGATGTTTGTAGACAAATATGACACTTAAAATAGAACATAATGCATCCCAGATGAGGCTTTCTTTCACAGATGTCTTGGCAATGAATGTCTGCTTACTGGGAAAGACTTATTTAAAGGTGCAGTAGGAGATCTTGGAAAATGCTGACTTTAGCCTGATAGCACTGAAAGCGAATGTCCCACCCTCCCTGCAATCGCCGTCCAAAGCCACGCCCCCTGAACACATTTATGCTCACAGACCAGAATACCAGAGACAACATTACTACAATAGGCTACATTAGCGGTTCCCAATTCCAGTCCTCGCATTTATTTACAGAGGTTTATTATGTCACACTTCACACTTCTCTAGTAAGTTTCATCTGTGTGTGAAGACGCTGCGCATTGCAAATCCGTGAATGAATGTTCTGAAGTGAAGTAAACTTCAATGGATTTTCCCCTGCTCAGGGAGTAGGGAGCAGGGAGCCGCTGGGCTACACCATGTGTCATTCACCGGTGAGAAAGCTTCATAGGACTGTTAGTAAAAGTACTACAATACCAGGAAGGAAGATCGGGTTGTTGATGTTTGTCTGCCATTCTCGCTCTGTCTGCACAGCGTGTGTGAACGCACTGATGACGTATCCTGTCTGCGCAAACCAGGTGCGCAGAGATATGCTAATACATATGTTGACAGGCAGGTAGGAAAGCCAATTAAAATGCTCGGACCAAGCGTTTTGATTGGATGAACATTTCTTGGTCCTACGCCTTCCACAGAATATATAAATTCAGATAAATACATTTAGACCACTTAACTTAATGATTGCTATCGGGATGTGAAGAGACTTTCAACCAGCATAACAAAAAATGTTTCTGAAGACAATCACCTATTGCACCGTTAGGTCTTAGAACAGCAGTCAGTGGGTCCAAGCCAAAATTTCACTCAGCTCATCTCCTGCTCCTTGCCTCTCAGCACCGTTAAAGATTGTGGTTCACATCCTCATTCCTGCTCCGGGACCGAGAGACCAAGTCAGCTCACAGCATAAACAGCTGTGTGACTGAAAGCACATTGAAGACCAGGGATGTTCCCTGAGGACAGGATCAATTGTCAAGAAGAGTTGGCTGGAGCTAAACCGTACAGACAGGCCTCATCAAAGAAATATGTGCGTCAGGGTGGCTCTAAATCAAAGAGTGGGCCAAACTGAAAAGTGCCATGACTGTCCTGCATCCGTCCGGCCGATCCTCAACCTGCCCTCGACACATTCACTGGAGTGAAAATCCCTCAAAGACCCCTATTGCCTTCTTTCTCATTCACCATTTCCAGAAAACAGGTGGAACCGTACAGGAAGTGGACCAACATTTGCTTTTTAATGAGCCACTGGTGCTTGTAAAGGACTCTTAATGGAAGGAACCTGAATATCAGAAACTGAAACATGTGCAGCACAAATGAGGGAAGTGTAAAACATAACGACAGGATATCCGGGTTTGATTGTCATGAGGGGGTGTGGCGGAAAGGGGTCCCCTTAGATGTGGTCCTTAGATGTGAGTCGTTCAAGTGGCACATGCTACAACTATAGGCAGCCGATTTTGTGATCACATATGGGGTTAGATACAGTATGGGTCTTTTGTTGGCAAAGCGCCCATTCCACCCTAATAAATCTGGTGGTCTTGGTCACGAGACCACTAAAAACCACATGAATGTAGCCTTGGCTTGGGTCTCAAAGCTTAAAGGGTCTCATTCACTAAAAAGTTCATACAAATGTTCTTACTTAATTTATGTGTGCAGAAAAGTTACAATAGCAATACAGATTTATTATCCTCCTTCTAATATTTATAAATTCAGAGAATGAGCACAGTTTGTAATTAGCATAATACACACCCAAACCTCTCCATATAAGGGTTTTCCTTTGCCTTTTTCTTCAGTCAATCATTTCTCTGTTCAAATGCAAGCTTTTTATGCTTTCAATCTCAAGTACAAAGTCAAGTCCCTTCTGACCTACTCACACCTTCGTCTTTTGTTGTTTACAGTGGAATTTTCCATCTTCTTCTTTGTATAGTTCTTAAAAGCAGTGGCCAAACTTTGAGTGTTGCCACCTAGTGGACCAACAAATCAGTGAAGTCGATTCACATGTGTGCATTACGGAGACCAGCTAGTAATAGCCTCCCATACTGGTTGACTTTGGTTTGAATCCTGCTCAGGGGTGTGTTTCCCATATAATATCGTAACTCACTGCTTAACTACCATAATACGATGCATTGTTGGAAAAATGAATTAGCTGTTCACCAGTGTTTCCAGAAACTGTAGTGACATGGTTGCACCTCTGTCTTTGAACCATGCTGGTTTAGTACAGGACAATATAGGTGGTGAAGTAACTTCTGCTAATTAATTAACTTGAAACAAAAGGCCATTCACTTTTTTTAATCATGTTAACATGCAGTATGTAATTGGCATACTCTTGTAGGCCATACATGCGGTTCATTCAGTCAGCAGCTTTCTCCACAAAGTAATTCTCCAAAATGCTGCTGTATTGAACATGGCATCTGAAGACTATTCACTATTTTTTTAACCCTGTCATTTTGCTTTATTTAATGTTAATTTAATTATTTCTTACATTATGCTCTGGGGTTCCCGTATGCATTTAAGCACATGTGCACTCTTTAAAAATGCTGATTGTAGACACACTAAAATATATAGACTGAAATGTATATGTATATATATATACACACATATATATATATATATATATATATATATATATATATATTAATGGAATTAAATATATAAATTGTATTGAATATTAGCTTGATTGTTTTGCTCAAGAGCATGATCTACTGTCTGTACATACATACTATCAAGAAACTCTGCTAACCACTTATCGAGGGCTATAGTTTCAACCACACGAGTTTGTGATGCTGTTCTGATGTTGAGACTATAGTTTCGGGAAATGCAGAATTGTTGAACTGTCAGTAATGACAGAACTTGCGACCATAGTTGGCTAGCGATGCTTTTGGAAACACATCAGTTTGAGTCATATGAGAACGGGTTACATTGGTGCCATGACCCAGATGGGGATGTAAGTTTAGAGCAGGCTTGCTAGTAAACCTTACTCCGCTGACCTCAAGTTTTTAGCATCTCTGTTAGCATGTTGACCTTCCATGCCAGGTGATGCTGGTCTGAATCCCATGCTTTTGGCTTGGTATTTACCTGCATCTTAAGATGTCTGGACATCTATGTTAATATTAAAATGGTGCTTATGTGCAAGAATGCAGATGAAGAACCTACTTTGAAAGGTGACACACTTTAGATGTAGTGCCACAAACTTGGCCTCACCGGCACTTGTGTGTATTAGGCCATTTAGTGAACTATATATGTGAGATGGACTTTACCTTCCTTTAAGTGTCAGCAGAACCACAAAACCAATCTACAAAGAGCTACTCACCACTGACGGAAAATTTCCAAAGACAAGCTTGGAAATGTCAACCAGCTGTAGTTTCCCTGGCCCGGTGTACCTCTGGAACTCCCAGAAGCTTGATTTTGGGTACTGACCGCCATATGCCAGACGACCACCCGTCTCTCATCGACTGCACCAGTGCCCACAGAAAGAGAAAAGTCTCTCGCTCATCCTGATACAACTGCAGTTGAGAGAGGTTTATAACACTGTCCAAAGAAATACTTGAGGTTAGAAGAGTAAGCACAGAAACCACTAACAACAAATAGACAAGAGGCAGTCTGTCTGTGTCAATACGGTACACACCACACTTCTGAAAGTACAGGAGAGAGAGTTCAAACCATGAAAACTGTGGGTAGATGGGAAGAAAGGAGAAACAGAGGGAAAACAGTCATGAGATTCTGATTGAGCAAATTATAGGAATATGTTGAATTTGGGTCTTAGAGTAAAGCATCGGTTAAAATCTGCCATGTGTGAAATTATTTATATTTATTTATTTATTAAATGGCAGAAATGTTTACGACTAAAATATACAGTGGTTCAATACATATATATATATATATAAACAGGAAATAGCAGGAAATAAAAAAGTCAGGGAGTGGATTAGTTAATGACGTGAGCAAATCCTGAAATCACATTACCTGTATGAAAACCATTTGATTTTATTAACAGTAAATAAATTGAAGTTATTTAAAGTTATTTACTGCATTATCAATTTAGGTGCTAACCAATTTCAAAGTAACATCTCTTTGGTAATAAACATGTCTGGATTTTCATCAGATCAACCCATCCTGAGTTTGGCCTTCTTGTGTCCATTTCACAACTGAGGCAAATATAGACTGAGGTGTCTTCTTGGCTTGCCATAAGTGACTGTGGCTTTTCAATTCTCCTCTTGCTGTTTATTGCAGAAAGCGTGAGGTGAAATGGAGCCTGCGGCGGAGCCATGGCTCACATCCATACGGCGGTCCATACGTGTGATGACGGGCTCCGTGGATACAGTCTGAGTGGGGGCCAGAGAGGAGGTTCAGCCTGGGTCTCTTGTGTTTGTTGTTCAGGTCTTGGCTCCACGGAGGCTAGTGGTCAGACAGAAACCTGGGTCATACCTGGACTGTTCTCTGCCAGTGACCGGAGCCGTCTGCCCCGGTGCAGAAGCCCCCGAGGGGCTCTTCTTAAGACAGACCTGAAACCACACACATGACTAATAGCTCTGAGCTTTAGGAGGCTTTGTGGACCTTTGGTGTGAAGAGCAGCTGACCTCAGGGAGATGGTGAGAGCCAGAGACACTTTCTCAATCACTTCTATTCAGTAGAAACAGACTGACTGTCCCAGAGCAAGACCCTGGAGAGGAACCGGCTTTAAAACGGCCCTCATACACTCTCGCTATCCGTTTTGTTCGACTCTGTTGGTTTAAAGGGTCTCTGTGTTTGACAAAAGAAAAACATGGAAACAAGACTGAAATTATCAGTCACACAAGGCTGTGTTCCTCTTTTGATCTTTCTGCTCTGCGACAATGAAAAGAAAGCGACCACCAACCAGCCTCGTTTCCAATCCTCCCAGATTAGAGTTCCCTGTTTTAAACGTCTTATTGTTCCAGTCTCTTTGTCCCAGTCCCCCTTCCCTAATTAGCGCCTGTTCTCTTTCATTCCCAGTCGTATCTTGTTTCCACCTGTGACATAAAGAAAAAGTCTGAAAAAAAGAGAAAAGAATGGTGGAATGAAGATGAGAAAGGCAAAGCGCTTGGCCCCACAACGCTAGAGCGGAGGGGAGGATGAAGGAGCTTGTCATGTCTCATCTGCGCTTGGATCCAGAGACACGCAGCATGGAAACACACACAGACTTGTGCTTCTGTGCGACACAGATGCCTTTGAAAAAAGAAAGCAATGTGGAGAAATGAAATGGGGAGGGAGAGAGAAGCACAGGTTTCTGCGCAGTGTTGGGTATTTCATTGTGACCCATATTTGTTCCGCCGTATAATTTAAACACGACATATCCTAATGAGCATCTAATTTCTGAAAGGGCATCAAAAATGTGTAAAGCACCTTTAAAGTCAACAAAATCTAAATAATTTACTCTGTTTACTTCCTGTTGTTATTGTGTACAATCCATTTCTGCATGTTTCTCCAAATATATATTTTTTAATTTGATCAAAACAAAATAAAATAACAACTGAAAGGCCACCGAGCCATTTTATTTTTCTACACCTTTCCTCCCTTCCCTCTCTCCTCTCTCAGACAAAATTATATAACATATTACAAAAGTAAAATCAATACCTTGATTTTTACTGTCATATAAGCTGTGGGGGCTACTGATAAATGTTAACTAATAGTCAAATAGCTATTTAGCCATTGTGTAAGTCATTGTGTGTTTGTCTGCTTACGCCTCACAGAGGGTTAGGTTTAGGACTGGACCTTCTTGCTTTTTTTTTCAAAAAATCTTACAATTTCGTACAAAAAATCTCTTTAAAGGTAGGGTAGGCGATTTCAGAGAGGCTACAAGGTATGCAAGGGTATGCAAATACATACGTTGACAGGCAGGTAGAACAGCGTATCGTAGCCCTCGGACCAAGGGATATGATTGGATGAAATGTGTATGGTCCTACGCCTTCCACAGACAATAGAAATAAATATAAATACATTTAGACACTTAGTGATTGCTATCGGGATGTGAAGACACTTTCAACCAGCATAGCAAAAACAGTTTTTGAATCAAATCACCTACCCTGCCTTTAAACCAAGCATCTTTTTGCTGATTATTGCTGCAAATTTGTGACGAACTTGAACCCTGTCACGTTTCGCTACTGTGAGGAGCACGGAGACGAAGGAGCGAGGAGACAAGGAGTGGAATTCAAACATATACTGTAGATTTTTATGAACTGGCGCTCTGGCAAGGGGGGGGTGGACGCTCTGGAGGCCTCTAGGAGCAGGGTTCCAGGACGGAAGGCCTCCAGGGTGGCACCCGTTCCGGGACCCATGGCAGATCAGGCAGTTCAGGGTGCCATAGCGGCACAGGCAGCTCAGGGCGTCATGGTGGAGCAGGCAGTTCAGGAGGCCATGGCGGAGCAGGCAGTTCAGGAGGCCATGGCGGAACAGACAGTTCAGAAGGCCATGGCGGAACAGGGAGCTCGGGACACCATGGCGGAACAGGCAGACTAGGAACCCATGGCGGAGCAGGCAGTTCAGGAGGCCATGGCGGAACAGACAGTTCAGAAGGCCATGGCGGAACAGGGAGCTTGGGATGCCATGGCGGAACAGGCAGACTAGGAAGCCATGGCGGAGCAGGCAGTTCAGGAGGCCATGGTGGAACAGACAGTTCAGAAGGCCATGGCGGAGTAGGAGAACTCAGGAGGCCATGGCTGGACGGCCTCTGTGGCCTTGGCCTCGCCACTCGGCCCGGCCACTACGGATGGACCCATACAACCAAGGAGTGGAATTCAAACATATAGATTTTAATGAACTTCCAGGGAACAAGGAAAACACACGTAGCAAGGGTAGACATATAGAATTCCGGACGAAGGAAGAACAGAACGGGCTAGAACACAAATAGGGCAGATAATGAGGGGGAGACAGGTGAGGAGAATAACTAATAACAAGAAACACCTGGAACTAATAGAACTAAATGGGGACAGGCACAGGAAGGACCACATAAGGGCAAAGAAGGCACATGGGGAGCAAAACACACACAAAACAAGGAACAGAGTCTGACAAACCCGCTGTGAAATGTGTGTGGGAAAATATTTCACGCTCACGCAAAATTCCTTATTGTATGGATTCCTATTGAAATGACTGGATTTTGCCCAAGAAAATTTGCAGTTTGTTAGTGCAGGTTACATTTTTATGCCAATAGGTGGTAGCAAGTGGCTCTCTTATATGAGTGAGTCATTGATTCATTTGTTCAACCAGTTTGTTCGATAATGTCACTTCATTCCTAAATGAAACACTGACTTGTTCATGAACTAAACAGCTGACAGTCTTTATGAGTGAGTCATTGAATCATTCACTCACCAATTCATTAAAAAAACACTGATTTGTTCACGAACTGAACAGTGGACAATCTTTATGAGTGAGTCTTTGAATCATTCACTCAACCAGTTTTTTTAAAATGGCGATTCATTCCTGAACGAACCAGCTAACAGTCTTTATGAGTGAGTCATTGAATCATTTACTCACTAATTCATTCAAAACCACTGATTCGTTAATGAACTAAACAGTGGACAGTCTTTATGAGTGAGTCATTGAATCATTCACTCACCAATTCATTCAAAACTGCCGATTCGTTCATGAACTAAACAGCGGACAGTCTTTATGAGTGAGTCATTGAATCATTCACTCAACTGATTCATTCAAGAATGCTAATTCCTTCATGAATGAAACAGCTGACAGTCTTTATAAACGAGTCATCGAATCATTCAGTAAACGGATTTGTTCAAAACAACTGAGTGATTCATGAACTCCACTACTGTGTGTTGCTCTGAGATGCAATTATGCAGTGGGTTTGTTAGTTTGGAACTATTTTCAGTGGCTAAGCAAAACTATTGTGTTTAAAATATAATTTCTTGTTTATTGAACTGTTGTATAAAAACAATATCACAATCATGCTTTAAAATTTAGTACTGATCAGGTATCTGAACGAACTGTATAAATTATAATATAAATTTAATATAAATATAGATATGATGTAACATATGACCTGCAAGACTGGAGGCTGTCTGAAGCTTTTTGAACTTTATAAAAAGCAGAGGGGACGGCCACATTAAATAATAATTTCAACGTCTGTACCAAGTAACAGGTCTGGATGTTACCCTAAAGAGAAAGCTCCATAATGCATTCACATCCTGAGTGCTGCGGGTTTCATAAACAGTTATTTCAACTCAAATGTTGCTGACTCACAGCATTTATAAATGTTTGTACTATTCATAAGCATGTTGTATAAGCAGATCACAACCTTCTTGTGTCATGCCTTTAAATAAAGTGATTCTGTTTAACATTGACCGCTTTGTGGGCCTTGTGGCAGTGGGCCAGTGTAACTGGGTGCAAAAACCCGGAGAGAGGGAGCCGGGGCCGTGACACTGACATTCCAGGCTGTTTATGCCAGCTGCTGGCCTGGGGCCAGTGCATGCGGTCAGGCCATGTTTACATCTGTCTGGGCTTCAAGCAGCCACAGGTCTCAGAACAGCACAGTGGATTGAGACAGGGCAGAGAACGACACCCAGACTGTAAACATCAACCATACGCTGATGAACGTGTTGAAATCCAGTGGTCGTGAACGTTGCTCCTCAACCCTTGGTTTATTTTTCCTCTGGTTTATTGATTTTTTTTTCTGGTTTGAGCTTGCAAATGGATGCAGAACTAAGGTTTAAGATTTGTGTTGATGCATGTCATGCGTTAATACCTGGAATTCAGTTGTCTTTGTGTTTGTTAAACAATAGACGGGTTGAGACCCCCAAAAAAAGGAAAGAGAGAGAGACAGAAGGAAGGATAATGTGTTATTTAAGTGTTAAAGCAACAGTTCACCCAAAAATGAAAATTCTGTCATTATTTACTCACCCTCAAGTCGTTCCAAACCCATAAGGAACACAAAAAGAGGAATTTGAAGAATCTTCCCACAGCTTTTTTTTATATGTTTATGTGTCTGTCAAGAGTCAAAAAGAATTAAAAAGCTCCATCAAACAGTCCTTATGACTCATGCACTTTTATTTAAATCAAATATGGTGCTTTTTGACATCAGGGGCACCAATAAACACCACTGGTTCTTGTGTGTTTTTTGACCAAACATCAGTGGCATCAAACCTGTCACCTTATTCCATATTTGATTTTAGAGCTTTTGTGAAAAAAGTGTCAGATTTTCATTCTTTTTCCTCACGCAAGCTATTGTATGGCTTCAGACGGCTTGGAATATAGCACATGAGTCATATAGACTGCTGTTATGAATCTTTTTGATGCTTGACAAATATGGAAAAAGCTGCATGAAGATTCTTCAAAAATTCTCTTTTTGTGTTCTAACAGCGTACGGTTGGCAATGAGACTCTCAGGGTTTAGGATAATAAGAATTATTGGAGGTTGAAAAACGATGAAGAAAAGAGTTGGTTCATCTTATTTCCATAGAGACCTGAGGGAAAGCACAAGAGGAAGCAGAGGGAGGGGGAGGCAGATGACTAAGGCGAGGCGAGGCATCATTTCTTTAGCTTTCTGTGATTCATCTGGGGAAATGATACCACGGCGGATCAGAGGCTAAGGAATGATGGAAGAGTGGCATTAAAGAAAAAATAAACGATTAGAACAAAGCAGCAAAAACAAAAGCGAGACTGGCCAAGATTGTGATTCTTTCTCACACCTTTTAACTTTTTATTTCTCACTCCATGTTTTTCATTTCTCACTTCTGTATCACTTGGACTCATTTACGGCACTTTGTTCACCCAATGTTTTTGAAATGAGAAAAAAAAAACTACATTTTAACACTTGAGGAAAGTGAGTGGTGCTTGCATACAAGAGTTACCAGCATGATGCAAGGGTGTTTGCCCTAACATTTTATGTTTGCTAATGTGTTCTGGGTGGTTGCTAGGTGGTTACTTACTTAATATCCCAAATTATATGATGTTCCCCACCTCCATGCTCCATGATGTTCAGATTTATAAATATGATTCAGATCCTTCCTTAAATGTAAATCTCTGGGATTTTTGGCCCATTTAATTGCATGTCCTCACTACTTCCAGTGCAGTGCGGTGTGTGAAAATTGTGAGAAAATCATGCACAAAATGAAATCCTGAAGTGTTACACGACAGGACAAAACATTATTGATACAATCCACCTTCACACTAAAGGTACTTAAAGCTTCTGGAACTCATTACTAAAACATTATATTTACTATAGTTAATAATGTATTTAATATACCATAGCAAGCTCTCGATTCGATTCTCGATTTTTTGATTACACTCGGTGAATATAGTTTTAATACAAATGCTATTGATATTTCTAAAAAAATTAACAGTAAACATCAGTTTACAAATGGTAAATTAATAAAAAGAAATTAAGAACCACATGCCTGTATTTTAAACCTATACTTTTTTTTGTATGGGTCCTTTTTTAAACAATAATAGGGCCCTATAAAAATGTCTTAATTTTTCTGGTAATCAAATGAAGGCATAAAACATGAATTTATCCTAATCAAATAAAAATTAAACCCTTTTATTCTGTTGGCAAACAAAGTGCTGCACAACAGAGGTTTACTGTTAAAATGAAAAAGAAAGCAGATGTGATTATTCCTTTAAAAATAAAGATTTATTCATATTTATTAGCAGTAGTAGCATTGAGTCTTCAGACTGCTAAATAGTAATATATTCTGACAGTTTCTTAACGTTAAACTAAACTTTTATTTTGACGGGTTGCCGTGAAGAACTTGCAGCTGCTGTGTATGTGATATGACGGTAGTTTTCTCAAATGAAACGGTAAAATGCTAATGAAGTGACTCTCAGAGCAGCTGGAGATGACATTAGTGTTCATATCTTCATATAGTGAGACGGCAGAAGCTGAAAACACCGCGAGCCTCATCCGCTCTTTAGTATGTGTGTAGTAAGTGCGCCGCCGCTCTTTAGTATGTGTGTAGTAAACAAAACAGTGCGCCGCGCCAGCCGCCATTCATTCACTGCGGAAATCATGGCGCCTTCTGCGTGATATCAAATGCTTCCGCAGATTTATAGTATTGCTATAGCATTTCACCTGAGCATTGCGAATCACGCGTGTGGCCATGATAAGTGCTGAATGAATGACAGGCTTTCTGTTGTAACATGGCGCAAGGTAAATAAAGGGTGACATCTAGTGGAGAAGACTAATGATAAGATTCACGTTAATCAGATCTTGTTTTAAATGTGTGCTGAAATAAATCCCGGAAAAGATCGATTCGCGGCTTTTGAGAATCGATATCGAATCGACTTCATTTAAAAAACGATTAATCGAAAAATCTATTTTTTTTTGCCCAGCCCTAATATTTCACTTCCAATACCAGAGGGCAGTCTGTTTCACAGTCCACCCATGCCCTCCAAGGAAAATCATATCACAAGTTCTAAAAATGCCGACTTCTGAATGTTTGAGAGGTGTGACTGATGAGAATAAAAAGAAAGGCTCTTCAAATAAAAATAACATTCAGCAATTTGTCCCCAGTACATGAATTCTCCAGCAACCCGCTTCTCTGCAGCAATAGTGGGTGAAGAGCGCCTCCTCTGGTGAGCTCACTCCATTGACAGCTGCACACTATCCGACTGCTGCTGCTGCTGATCATATTTACGAGCTGGAAAAAGAGCACAAAACAAGGATTTGAAAAGATCCTGATTACAACCTTACGTAACTACCATGATATTTTCTTCAAGATCCTTACGTGATATCTACATTTTTTTTGTTCAAAAAAAACTTTTTGTACCGACTGACCGATTATCTAACATAGTTTCCAAAGAATTTTGAAAATTTTGACCAAACTTCATCTGTTATGCAGCTGGATAACGTCAGCATGGACACATCTTGAAACAGCAGGATGTTTAAAACATCACAGAAATGTATTGAAATGTAAAACACATGTACATGATAAACAAACGTAAAAATGTAGCGAGTTTGGAATAATTACGATTTTAATACGTGTTTGAAAGAAGTCTCATTCACCAAAGTCGCATCCAATTGTAATATATTTTAAAATGTAATTTATTCCTCTGATCAAAGCTGAATTTTCAGCATCATTACTCCAGTCTTCAGTGTCACATGATTCTAATATGCTGATTTGCTGCTCAATTTATTAATAATGGTTCTTATTACCTTAATGCACATCCATTTAACATATCCTTGCTGAATAAAAGTCTCAATTTATTTATTTTATTTATTTTAAATTGTACACCAAACTAATAAATGGTAGTGTATCACAGTTTCCACAAAAATATAAAACAGCACAAATGTTTTCAGCATTGATAATAATAAATGTTTCTTGAGCAGGATATCAGCATATCGGAATGATTTCTGAAGGATCATGTGACACTGAAGACTGGAGTAATGATGCTGAACATTCAAGAATAAACAATTATTCAGTTTTTTTTTTATAATATTTCACAATATTACTGTTTTTTTCTCTATTTCTGATCAAATATATGCAAACTTGTGAGCATAAGAGAGGTATTTCAAAAAACTTGAAAGAAATCATATTTATTCTAAACTAAAATAAAAATACTTTAACTTACTCAATAAAACAAACCACTATCGTTATACATATTAGTGGCAACCTTGTCTAATCATTCTGACTACTTCTGTCTGTCTATCTATCTATCTATCTATCTATCTGTCTACTTCTGTCTATCTATCTGTCTATCTTATGTCAGATTTTATCTATCTATGTATCATATGACTTTCTATCTATCTATCTGTCTATCTGACTACTTCTGTCTGTCTATCTATCTGTCTATTTATGTCTATCTATCTTATGTCTGATTTTATCTATCCATCTATCTATCTATCTTTCTGACTATTTCTATATATCTATCTATCTATATATCTATCTGACTACTTCTGTCTGTCTATCTATCTATCTGTCTGTCTGTCTGTCTGTCTATCTATCTATCTGTCTATCTTATGTCTGATTTTATCTATCCATCTATCTATCTATCTATCTGTCTGACTATTTCTATATATATATCTATCTATCTATCTTTCTATCTATCTATCTATCTTATGTCTGATTTTATCTATCCATCTATCTATCTATCTATCTGTCTGACTATTTCTATATATATATCTATCTATCTATCTTTCTATCTACCTATCTATCTTATGTCTGATTTTATCTATCCATCTATCTATCTATCTGTCTATCTGACTATTTCTGTCTATCTATCTATCTATCTATCTATCTAATGTCTGATTTGATCTATCCATCTATCTATCTATCTGTCTAGCTGACTATTTCTGTCTATCTATCTATCTATCTGTCTGTCTGTCTGTCTGTCTATCTATCTATCTTGTCTGATTTTATCTATCTATCTATCTATCTGTCTATCTGACTATATCTATCTATCTATCTGTCTGTCTGTCTATCTATCGATCTTATGTCTGATTTTATCTATCTATCTATCTATCTGTCTGTCTGTATATCTATCTATCAGACTATTTCTGTCTATCTATCTATCTTATGTCTGATTTTATCTATCTATCTATCTGTCTGTCTGTATATCTATCTATCAGACTATTTCTGTCTATCTATTTATTTATCTATCTATCTGTCTGTCATCTACTTCAGACTGTATTGCCTTCAAAACATTCAATCTGTCAGCTTTTAAAACTTCTTAAACTTTTCAAACTTTTCAAAGTTTTTCAAACTTTCTGGTCCGGCTTTGTCAAGCCAACATAAAGTTTGTCTTGACAAACTATTTTATCTACTTTATTATTGTTGTTGTTATTTAGTCATATAATTCACAGTTGTATTTACCAACAATAAGTGTACAGATTTTGGGATTTTGAGAGACACTATAGCTACCATGGTACACTTTCCAAAGCACAAGGAGAAAAAGGAGCTCAACCCACACAATGAATACATTTCCAGCTGTTGTCTCAGCCGGACTTTCTGCAGACTGTCGTAGAAGCTGGGCTCTGCGGAGCTGGCCACTGCTCGCGGCAGAGTGAATATACGCATGATCTTCCTCTTATTTCTGCATGAAAACAAAAGATATTCGTGGCTGCCATTACAGGACAGATTACAATCTACTGTCATCAGCAGCGTTCACGTGCTACTGTGATCATGTTCACAGGTTTAATTGTGATCTTGTGATGAATGAAATGCACGCTTACTTTCTGGCGTACATAAGCAGGGCGAAGCTGACCAAAATAACCAGCAGGTAAACATTAGTGGCCTCGTTCCAATCTTATGATCTTATGTCTGATTTTATCTATCTATCTATCTGTCTGTCTGTCTGTCTGTCTGTCTATCTATCTATCTATCTATCTATCTATCTATCTATCTTGTCTGATTTTATCTATCTATCTATCTGACTATATCTATCTATCTGTCTGTCTGTCTATCTATCTATCAGACTATTTCTGTCTATCTATCTATCTTATGTCTGATTTTATCTATCTATCTATCTGTCTGTCTGTATATCTATCTATCAGACTATTTCTGTCTATCTATTTATTTATCTATCTATCTGTCTGTCATCTACTTCAGACTGTATTGCCTTCAAAACATTCAATCTGTCAGCTTTTAAAACTTCTTAAACTTTTCAAACTTTTCAAAGTTTTTCAAACTTTCTGGTCCGGCTTTGTCAAGCCAACATAAAGTTTGTCTTGACAAACTATTTTATCTACTTTATTATTGTTGTTGTTATTTAGTCATATAATTCACAGTTGTATTTACCAACAATAAGTGTACAGATTTTGGGATTTTGAGAGACACTATAGCTACCATGGTACACTTTCCAAAGCACAAGGAGAAAAAGGAGCTCAACCCACACAATGAATACATTTCCAGCTGTTGTCTCAGCCGGACTTTCTGCAGACTGTCGTAGAAGCTGGGCTCTGCGGAGCTGGCCACTGCTCGCGGCAGAGTGAATATACGCATGATCTTCCTCTTATTTCTGCATGAAAACAAAAGATATTCGTGGCTGCCATTACAGGACAGATTACAATCTACTGTCATCAGCAGCGTTCACGTGCTACTGTGATCATGTTCACAGGTTTAATTGTGATCTTGTGATGAATGAAATGCACGCTTACTTTCTGGCGTACATAAGCAGGGCGAAGCTGACCAAAATAACCAGCAGGTAAACATTAGTGGCCTCGTTCCAGGCTTCGTGCACTGAATAATCCAGAGACTCGCCATCTGCCATCGCCCCGTACCCTCCCATAATCAGATTAGTATGCGTTTATTAAAATGCGACAGTTAATTGAAGATGGATGACATTCGTTCAGAAAACAGCGACTGCAAAAAAATATATACATTCAGTTCCGGATGAGCGCGTATGCAGATGTAGAGAACTTCAAAATAAAGGTCCCCGTGCAACCGTTTGAGGAAACCGCCCTATATATATATATATATATAATTATTATTATTCATATATATGTTTATATACATGCATACATACATACACACACACACACACACATATATATATATATATTATGTTTGATGTATGTATGTATGTATATACACATTTTTTTTATTTATTTAGCGACTTACAAATGAGGACAACAGAAGCAATCAATTGTAGTATTAAAACAACTAAAAACAGATCCAAAAGTAAAAGCTAAAACTTTATAAATACTACCTACACACATTTTAAAAATAAAGAGATTAAATAAAAGTGACAAATGCATACAACTAAATTGCAAAACCTAACATTTAAATGAAAAACAAAAATTAAAGATAAAAACTATTCAAAATATTAAAGAACAAAAGGAACAAAAGATATAAGAAACATATATAATAATAATAGTAATTATTATTATTATTATTAGGATAGTGTTATTGTGATCGGCTCTAGCAATTAAGCAACTGAATTCTCCAGCATCCCATAATAACGTTAATATATATTAATGTTCAAATATTCATTTATGTCAAAGCTGGATTAATATAATTATATTCTAAATGTATGCTTTCAAATATTAATCCGATAACAAAATTACAATATTTTATTGACAATGTAATATTTTATACAATTTCTTTTTATGTTTTTTACAATTTAATAGTTTTGTTTTTAAAATGTTGTTTTTTTTATCTTTCCTCTCTCTCTCTTTCACGCGCATAAACACCCTTTTACGTTGGCGCTGAGCTTCCGTGATGTCTCTTATTATGCCTTGCTTCATTTCCTTCAGCACTGTAAACAGGAAGTTAAATGTAACTCCGTAGGATGGCTTCATTGGTCGAATGTTTATGAGGCGTGGCCGAATACGACTCGCTGATTGGCTGCCCTATAGAGCGTATGCTCCTGAAACAGCCTCTGTCAGTCCTCATCCTCAATATAAACACACGGAACATCATCACAGGATACAGTGTAAACATGTCGTTACGAGGCATTCTGAAGAGTATTCACCCATCTAAATTTGGGTTATTGGTAAGGTTTTAAAATCAGTTAGTATTCTGAACTGTGTCGTATTTTAAAGAGACAGTAAATCAATCTGTTTTCACGCGAGAAAACATACCCGCACCTGTATATTTCGCTTAAAGTCACTGCACTGTAATCATGACAAATGTATCGCTCTGAATTATTGAACTTGGAAAATGACTTCGTGTTGTTTATTAGTATGAAATGATGTAATGCATGTGAAAATACTTAACAAGCCCTTTCCTTTGCAGTACTCACTTTCCCCAGCAAGCAGAGTTTGTCTGAGAACAGCAGCTGCTCACACAAGACCCAGCAGCAGCAGCAGCAGCAGGTCAGAGGGCATCAGCCGGTACCCAGTGCCAAACAAGAAGGACCTGCCGTTTGATCTTGTGGAGCTGATGGAGGAGGTCGAACAGAAGGTTTGGCATCACATTCACAAAGAGTTAGTTCACCCCAAAATGAGAAGTTTGCCATTATTTACTCGCCACATATCATTTTAAACCCATATGGCTTTCATTCTTCCATGGAACTGACAATATGAAGATATTTGTCTCGTATGTCACTACTGATAGAAGATGTGCGTGTTCATCTACAGGGAGGGTTTTTGCCCAATGTCTTCAAGGTTCTCGCCCATCGTCCTGCTGAATTTCGGGCTTTCTTCTCCTATTATAATGCCCTCATGAACAAGGAAAGTGGTATGACCTTTTATCCATGCTTTATGGTAGCTAGTAGCATCTTTTTTTCTATGAATCCACATCTATACGCATATCAATTTGTTTTTAATTAGTTTGCAACTGGAGCGAGATCTGAATCAGGTTTTTGCTTGAGGAATTAGGGTTAGATTATGGGAAATCATTCTGGAAACGGCCATGTCCTGTAGTTTATCCATTAAACAAGATTGTAGCAGGTATTTTATAAATATAATTAGAAGGGTGATTTTAAAAAGGGGGGAAAATAGTAAGACATGGTGACTAGTTAGGAGACCTACAGTCTGCACATAAACTGATATTTTTTACATGTATTTTTTTTTTACTTTTTGATGTTAAATGTAGATATTTTAATGCTTTTAAGAAGTCAGGATGTGATGCAAGTTTATTTTACTTTCGGAACAGGTGGTCTGACAAAAGCGGATCGGGAACTGATTGTTGTTGCGACCAGTGCTCACAATCACTGCTTGTATTGTGTGGTATCCCACAGTGCATTGCACCGCATCTATTCCAAAAAGCCCATGCTGGCTGATCAGGTACCTACAAATTTAACAAAACATTGTAAAACTGTTTAACACCCTCTCAGTCTCAATTTTGCAAGAATACAACTGGTATTTACTGGTACTGTCTTGTCGCACAGGTTGCAGTAAATTACAGGGTTGCGGAGCTGAGTGCTCGTGAGAAAGCCATGCTGGACTTTGCTCTGACAGTCTGCAGGAGTAAAACAGTAACTGAGGAACATTTCAGCACCCTAGAGGCTCATGGATTTGACCGAGAGGATATTTGGGACATTGCTGCCATTGCTGCCTTCTTTGCGCTGTCCAACCGGATGGCCCATCTGACTGACATGAGACCTAACGAAGAGTTTTACAACTTGGGAAGAGTGCAGAGAGACAAAGCAAAAGCCTCTGATGGGCAGGTCAAGGGCGAATAGACTCGTATCAGACTTGGGATTAAAGTTTTTTTTTTATATATATATATATAACACCAAATCCTACAAAACTGTCAAATAATCATTAAGCTGATTGTAAATTAATAATAAAAATAAAAAAAACAGCTGTTTTCTCTTCTCTAACTCTTTCACTAATGGTTGCACATTTAGCTTTTGTGCTTCATTGATTACGCTGTTTTTATGTAAGTCTTTACAATGAGAAATTCCTCCTTGTGGCCTTTTCATTTAGTTAAATTTGTTAGTCTTTGGTTATTTATTAAAAGTAGAAAGAAGTTCTGAATACCAGTTGCACAAATGCATTCACAAATCACTATAACATTATATTTGGGAGCAGGGTTATCTAAAACTAAAACCATAACAAAACATTTTAAATATTTGAAATAAATGTTACCTGAAATGATATATATATATATACATACAGTGTTGGAAAAAGTTACTTTTAAAAGTAATGCATTACAATATTGCGTTACTCCATAAAAAA
>NW_015505793.1:449726-452328 GCF_001515645.1 Sinocyclocheilus grahami
CAAAGACATTGGTTAATAGAATGGGATTAAATACATAAAGCATATTTGTGTTGTTTAACATTTAATTATTGCAGGCTTGCGTCATATTCTGAGTTGAGTAAATCTTTTGAGGAATACTCAAGTGTTTTTTTTTTTTGTGGGTGAGATGAATTAATTTTTTTATATTCATATTTTTTTTAGAACTACAGTAACATCTGATTTCTCTCAACATGGGGACAGGAGAGCTGTCAATCAATAAATTGGGGAAAAAAGTAACTTGCGTTAATTTAACTCAGATAATCTCTTGTAAATTAAAAAGTAATGCGTTTCTTTACTAGTTACTTGAAAAAAGTAATCTGATTACGTAACTCACATTACTTGTAATGCACTACCCCCAACACTGTATATATATATATATATATATATAACTTTCTTATTTTCGTTTAGTTTAACTTGAAGTATAGAAGTCAAGTAACTTAAACTAAATTACCTAAAGCTAAAAACTAAACTGGATAAAAACTATATATTCATATTTAAAAAGAACACAAACTAACAATAACAAAAATGAAACTTAAATTTTTTTTTTTATTAAAATAAAAACAAAAGCATAAAATATAGCTAAATTAAATTCAAAATATTAACAAATCTCAGTTATAGTAAAATAAATAACACTGGTTGTGAAGACAAAGTTTGGATACATTTTTGAATGACTCTCCTATGCAATCAGATAATCATCTAATTTATCATTTATTATGAAACATTTTTAAAACAAGCCATGCTGTATTTGAAAGGATTTGTGTTGTCATGAGCTGGAAACATCACTTTAATATGTGGAAGGAAGGACAGGTCAAAGCCAAACTTGAATATAAAATGTGAAATCTATTAGTCTGTTTTCAAGAGATTATAATTTTAGAGGTTAATAAATAATAAATTAAGTATTTTCTCTGAAAATGTACTTTGAACACTGTTTGATAGGATTTTAAATGTAAGTCTGTAAATACTGTGCTGAATTTATCAGGTGAAATTTCTATGGTGTCTACTGAAGGTTTGTTGAAAGAAAAAAAAACATTTTACATTGTTAATATGTACATATGTTCAAATTAAAACATTTTTTTGGGGGGGGGGGGGGGGGGGGGCATAATAAACAAAATGAAAACAAGAAAAACCCTCTCATGCATGTTTTCATCAAAGTTTGTTACATCTAAGGCACATTAATGAGGACAGAACTAATTAATTTCGTTTTTTTAAAGTATCTTTAAACGGTATAAATTTTCCATGACTTTTTAAATTTTAATGTTACAAAATTCCATTACAACATGCATTCACAGATTTGATAATTTATTAGTTTTATTGTAATATTATATATATATATATATATATATATATATATATTAGGGGTGCTCCGATTGATCGGCTACCGATCATTATCGGCCGATAATCACGTTAAGATGTTTGATCGGCGGTCTCTAAAAACACCGATCTCAAAAAAACGATCTCAAGCTGATGCCGTGAGAGGTTTGGCACAACATGCAGTGTCACCGTCTCAGTCTCTGTCCGGCGCGTGTGAAATAATTATAACGCTGAAGGTGAGGTACTCACCTTCATATTTATTCATTAAATAACTTATAAAGTAATTTGAAAACCTTGTGTGAGACGTAATTTCACAAACCACGCGAGTGAATCACCGTGCGCACTCTCTCTCTTTCTCTCTCAAAATACGCAAATGGCTTCAAATCAACATCGCAAGCTGCACAGTTGACACAGGAATCGTCACTTGAACAATCGAGGCAGTGTCACATCGTCACTAAAGTTTATAAATTGCATTACTTTTAAATTCTTGCCGGTGTTTAACTCGCAGCATGCACTCATGCACACTCGCAGCGCACACACATAATGCCAAGTTCACATTACTCCATTTGCAGTGCATACGTGGTGTGTATTTTTTTTCCGCACTCATGTTAACGGATCAAAGCGTTCCCCCTGCACACGGTTGCGGTCCGGCAGTGTGCTCCAGTGGCGGTGCGTCTGCAGCAGTGCAGAGATCGTTTCTGCACCGAGTCTATTTTTGCTACGCTGCAAGCTTGAATTAAAGTAACAGTGCATTCAGTGTTGCCAACTAAGCTTCAGAGAAAGTTGCTAAAGTCTATTTGTTGCTAAAAGTTGCTAAATTACATTATGATGTCATTGCGCGATGATGTCATTGCATAATAAAGATGCAAAATTGTCTCGCAACATCAAATCTCAGCAAAAATATTTTATATATTTTCATTTAGATTTGTTTGTAAAATAATATGCATAATATATTAAAATATAAATAACTGTATTTTTAAATGCATTGAATTATTGAACATACACATTTTTGAATGATTACAATTTTAAAAAAATTTAATAGCTAGTAAACTAGTAATACTACACATTCTCAACAATTATGCTTTAAGCAGTGTATTAGTAGTTAGTTAGTAATTCAGGCCCTGAATAAATGTCTAAAAATCCTGATTGGAGTATCACTATGAATAGTTATAAATGATAAAAAGAAGGCTTTAAAAAGATCGGTATCGGTGATCGTTATCGGCCGATAACGATCACCGATACCGATCTTTTTAAAGCCTTCTTTTTATCATTT
>NW_015505793.1:452469-478456 GCF_001515645.1 Sinocyclocheilus grahami
TATATGACTGCAACAGGAGCGAGTGCTAAACAAGAGCCAGTCAAAATAGCCATTCTGCTACACACTATTGGAAAAGAGGCGTTGGAGGTGTATAATACACTCGCCGTCAATTTAGTTGATGAAGAGAACGAGACGATGGAAGACGTGCTCACAGCATTAAGAGCCTACTGCAGCCCACAAAAAAACGTGTTTGAGAGGCACCAATTCTGGTCTCATCCCATGGCAGATGGCATTACAGTGGACAGATTCATCACAGAGCTGAGACAAAAAAGCAAAGACTGTGACTTTGGCCCAAGTGAGAATGACATGCTCAGAGATAAGCTGGTGTTTCGTATAACAAACCCTTCTCTGAAAGAAAGATTACTTCGCGAAAATTACTTGTCATTGCACAGAGCTATCGAAATGCAGAGCAACTGAGCTAGCTAAAACACAGATAGAGGCCATGCAAAATGCTGCAGTTGTCCAAGACTCTCAAGTAAATGCTATAGAAAAAGCGACAGAATATAGAAAACCAGGTGCAAGAAGTAAGAGCAACAAGAAGCCAATTACACGAAACTGTCGCAGATGTAGAAAGAGCCATGAGCCACGCCAATGCCCAGCCTTCGGAGCAGTATGCCATAAGTGAGGCAAAAATAACCATTTCTCCAAGGTATGCCATGCAGTCATTCGCAACAATAGCAGAGCAAAAACTGCACAGCATAAAGAGTGAAACAGAGTCCATGTACATTGGCACACTAACACATGCTCAAGCGCATGAGACGGAACACACGAAAGACAGTGTGTGGTACACAACAGCCACCATCCGAGGCGTAGAGATAAGATTCAAACTAGACACAGGTGCAGAGGCAAATGTGCTACCTGCATCCATTGTCCAGAGGATTCCTGGTCCAATTAAGCCACAGCCTACATCAACGGTGTTAGTAGCATTCGGGGGAACGCACTCCATCCCGAAAGGCGTTGTGTCACTGAAATGTAAGACCGACAAAGCCACAGCCACATTACAGTTTTATGTGTCCGATCAAACAGACATGCCAATTCTCAGCAGAGCAGCATGTGAGCAACTACAGCTGGTGAAAAGGATTGAACTGCTTGCAAAAAACTCTGCGTCAACCAAAGAAGAGTTGGTCAACATGTATCCATCAGTTTTCACAGGGCTAGGTGTGTTCCCAGGAGTTCATCATATATATGTTGACCCAACAGTCATGCCTGTAATCCATGGATGCAGAAATATTCCACTATTTGTGTGTGACAAGTTGAAAGAAACACTTCGAGATCTTGTGCATAGAGGTGTCATATCCCCTGTAACTGAGCCCACAGAACGGGTAAACAGCCTCGTTATCACAGAAAAGAAGAACGGTTTACTGAGGGTATGTTTTGACCCTCGTGATCTGAACAAAGCCATAAAACGCCAGCACTATTCCATTCCCACTCCTGAAGATGTGTGTAGCAATCTGGCTGGAAAGTCTATTTTTACCATTCTCGACGAAAAAGACGGTTACTGGCAAATTAAGTTGGATGAGCCGTCCTCAAAACTATGCACTTTCAACTCACCTTGGGGCAGATATCGTTTTCTGAGACTCCCATTTGGCATCAAGTCAGCAAGTGAGGTGTTTCAGCAGAAAAACTGCAAGACTTTTGGTGACATACAAGGAGTACACATCATTGCTGATGCCATGATCATTGCTGCCTCATCGGTGCAGGAGCATGATGAAATCCTTGATAAGGTCATGGAGAGAGCAAGAGCGGCCAAGGTGATATTTAATAGTGATAAGATCCAGTTCAAGGTCAATATTGTGAAATACATGGGACACATTGTCACACCAGACGGATTGCGACCTGACGAGGCAAAGGTGAGGGCGATCATCAACATGCCACCCCTAGAGGATAAACAAGGCCTACAACATCTACTTGGTATGACTAAGTATTTAGCGCAGTACATCCCGAATGAAGCTTCGCTCACAGCGCCCCTAAGACAGCTGCTGAGGAAGGCAGTGGAATTCCCATCATAGCACTGCTTTAGAGAGTTTGAAGTCCGCTCTCTCACGAGCACCTGTGCTGAGGTTCTATGATCACAAAAAAACACTAACAATACAGGCAGACTCGTCGAAAGATGGCTTGGGAGCTTGTCTTCTGCAAGAGGGCCACCCTGCGTGTTATGCATCACGAGCACTCACTGACACTGAGCAAAGATATGCTCAAATAGAGAAAGAGTTACTCACCATACTCTTTGCAGCAAGGAAGTTTCATCAGTACATATATGGCAAGGCAGTGATGGTGCAATCAGATCATAAGCCCCTCGAGAACATCATGCAGAAACAGCTGTGCAAGGCCCCTGCACGATTGCAGCGAATGCTCCTATAGCTGCAAAAGTATGAACTGAACATTGCATATACACCAGGCAAGCACGTGCATATTGCTGATACGCTATCCCGTGCAACCGCAAGTAGAGAGACTGATGAAGGTGGAGACCTCTATGATGAGAAAGTTGTGCATGGCTTGGAGGCCACGGAGGTCCACACACACT
Source organism: Sinocyclocheilus grahami (assembly GCF_001515645.1). Lineage (NCBI taxonomy): Eukaryota > Metazoa > Chordata > Actinopteri > Cypriniformes > Cyprinidae > Sinocyclocheilus > Sinocyclocheilus grahami. Next base: position 454,994 of record NW_015505793.1, read on the forward strand.
TCAACAATTGAAAGAGGCCACTGCAGCAGACCGAGTGTTGCAAGATCTGTATGAAAAGGTAGAGACTGGCTGGCCACAGAAAAGACGCAGCGTAAACAGCAACCTACATAGCTACTGGCCTATGCGACAAAAAATTAGCATGCAGAACGGCATTGTAATGGTAGGAGACAAGATAATCATACCTCACAGCTTCAAAAAAGTCATCTTAGAGAAGCTACACATAGCTCATCAAGGTATCCAGCGAACAAAGGCCAAAGCAAGAAAATCCCTCTACTGGCCTGGAATGGCGCGAGACATAGAGATGATGGTGGAGAAATGTGCACCGTGTCAACAAGTCCAGCCACGACAACAAAAAGAGCCTCTGATCACTCATGATATTCCAGAACTACCATGGATGAAGGTTGGAGCAGATATCTTCGAGCTGAGTCCTATCTATTGCTAGTGGACTATTTAACAAAATATCCAGAGGTACTGAACATACCAGACAAATCAGGCCACACGGTAATACAAAAAATTTAATCAGTCTTTGTCAGACATGGCATCCCGAAAGAATTAGGGAGTGACAATGTTCCATTTGCCAGTTACGAAATTAAGTCATTTGCGGCATCATGGGACTTCAAGCTCACATTCTCCAGTCCAGGATACCCTCAGTCCAATGTACTTGCGGAAAGAGCCATAAAAACTGTTAAACATGCATTGAAGAAAGCGTTGCAAACTGGCACAGACCCACATCTAGTGCTACTGTCACTAAGAAATACACCAGTGTCAGGCTTGAATGAATCTCCTGCACAAATGTTAATGGGTAGAGTCCTGCGGAGCACAATCCCATGCTCTAGTGCTGTGCTCCAACAGTCGACCCCACAACACATACACAAAAGGCTGGTGGATTTGCAATCTTGAATGCGGCATCAGCATAACTGCAATGCTAAGACGCTACCTGAGCTGGCTCCAGGATCCACAGTACATATGCCGACCAGACGTGGATGGGCGCCCGCTGTAGTGAAGCACCAGAGAGATGAGCCTCGGTCTTATACGGTGCAAACGCCAGCAGGAAAAACATTCAGGAGAAACAGACGGCACTTGAGAAAGATACATCAGAGTCTGTGCAAAGGTGTTGATCCTGATGAACTTTCAAAGGATTCTCAAAGTAATTTGAATGGATTATTAATGTTCATAGTGCCCACTGTTGAGTAAATATATGGTATGGTGTTTAGTGAGTTAAATGTTAAGTCAAAGTTTGATAGTCTTGAATATATATATGGGGAGATTTGAGTGCAGCAGTTTGAATGTAAGAGCCATGTCTGAGTTTGTTTTAAAAAAAGGGTGATGTGGTGGATTTGGTTTGCCACTCTGTGTTTGATTAAGCTGACTTGTGTGTTGTGTTGTATTATTACATTTTCTATCTTTGATATCAATACCGTTTATATAAGATCTCTTTTTTAAATGTTGATTGCTTAGATTCACTAAATCCCTTTAAAAGTCTCACAAATCCTGCTGTTATTGCATCAATTACAATACTATATTCACGCGGAGGTATTGGAATACCAAATTTCTAAAAAAAATTCAGTATATGTAAGTAAATATCCTTCATTATTTATCAACTGTGAGACCATTAGAATACCATTTTAACCCAATTGGTAAAGACAATTGATTTGTTCTTATATTTAACATATTTATTTTTTGTGTTTCGTCAATACCTTGTGCAACATTTTTTATATGAGAAAGAAAATTTGATCTATGGCTACTTTGTTCAGAATATAGTTTTTTATAGAATTCTTCCACAAAATCAGAAATTGTTTTAGGATCTTCGGATATCTGCTCATTAATTTTAAGTTTATATATATTATTAACACTAACATTTCTTTGTTCTAAATTATGAAAATATTTGGAATTCCTTTCAACATGTTCTATCCACTTCCGTCTAGAACGAATGAAGGCTCCCCGTGCCAAATTTTGATAGATATTATTCAATTCAGATTGTAATTCAATTAACATATTAATATCAGATTGCGTTTGCTCGTCCTTTTCATAAATTTCTTATTATTTTGTCTCATTATTTTTTCCTTAGATAATTCTTTTCCCCTTTTGATGGCCATATTACGGATCTGAAATTTTGTATAGTCCCAATGTTTGCCATATATTTGATCTTTTTTGATCTTTTTTGGCTTTTGACAAATTTTCATTTATAATTTGTATGGCTTTTCCTTTGAATAATTTATCACTCAAAAGTGTATTATTTAATTTCCAATAATTTGGTTTAAATTTAATTGATCTATTCCTTATGCATAACAGAGGGTTCTATATTTGTTTCTACCACACTATCTAATAAATAATTTGAAATAAGCCAAAAATCAATCCTGGACCTCATAGATAAATCTTTGTTGTTCCAAGTGAACTGGATTTGATGTGGATTTTTTTGTCTCCACACATCACAACAGTTTAAGTGCAAACAGAGATTATTAAATTCTCCATAAATGCCTCTTAAGGATCTTTGAGGATGACAGTCTTTAATAGGGTCATTAATGCAGTTCCAATCACCCCCAAATATTAGTTTAGCATTAACAAAATAATTTAATTTTTCTTCAAATTCAGCAAAAAGAAGTGTGTTTCTTTGGCTGTTATTATGACCATATATATTACCTAAAATAAAAATATCCTCCATAAATTCACCAACTAAAATTATCTGAGTCATGAACTACATTTTTCAGGATTTCCCCCTGAAAGGAGCCCTTTGATATAGCAACACCCGCTGATTTACTTTTTCCATAAGACATCCATATATTGTCTCCCCACTGATTTTTCCAAAAATTAAAATCTGAGGCTAAAGCATGTGAAGCCTGAGCGATGTATTGGTGTGATGTAAAAATGAACGAGAGTCAGTAAAAGAAGCAGCTTGTGGCTCACGGTCTCACAGTGTGTTTATTAGACATAGAAATAAGACATGCACCATTCGGACAAACAGATAAAGGACACAAGAATATAACAAAAGGGAAAGAGCACTTTTAGATAAACGACAATAATAGATGGCACTCATGGAGGTAGTAAAACATAGTTCTTTATGAACTGCAGGATTGCTTGTTATAAAGATTTCAATGCAAAAGGAAAGGCAGTAGAGCTGACTAGTTCTGTCAATGGTAAGTTTATGATAATGTAAGAAAAGTAGTTTAATTGTTTTGCCACTTGCTTGAGCAAATTAATATATAAATCTAGAAGTAAATGCAAAAGTAAAAAGCATTGAATAATGTGTTGCTTATATTTATTGTGTTTAAACATGTCTGTGAAAGATTGTATTACTGTACTGTGTAAAAAAAGAATCACAATGCTGAAAAGGCATTTCCAGTGGCAATGTTTGGATTTGAAATCAAAATAATGGATAAATGTTGTATTTGTGGTAAACAGCCACGGATCAGTAGCGGACTCCTGTGTGAAAGCTGCTTCCCCTCTCACAAGAGTCACCTAAGAGGGGAATTCACCCCATTTAAAAAAAAATGAAATTCAGGCCCTGAATAAATGTCTAAAATCCTGATTGGAGTATCAATATAAATAGTTATAAATTATAAAAAGAAGGCTTTACAAGATCGGTGATCAGTATCGGCAGTTACTGCTTTCTGTGATCGGCAATCGGTGATCGGCCTCAAAAACCCTGATCGGAGAAACCCCTAACAAATATATATTCATATAATCCATTGTGTAAACATCAAATATCCCCATTTGTGTCTGAGATCTAGTTCATCTTCTGGTCTGTAAATCTTCATACTGCAATAACAGAACACAGTATATTAGAGCTGTGCAGTACAGCAGGTTAGCAAGCAAATATGATTGAATATGGAGATTATTTATAGGATTTTAATTTGTATGAACCATTATAAATAGATTTTCTACAGTTACTCACAAATGCTCATAATTACCTCATATGCTGGTGGAGGTGCACTTGGGACTGGACCGTAGTTTGGTGGAGGTGCAGCTGAGACCTGGTCATAGGCTGGTGGAGGTAGAGTTGGTACTGGACTGTAATTTGGCAGAGGTGCAGGTGGGACTAAGTCATGTGCTGCTAGCAGCATGTACATGACTGAACTAACGGACTGTACCACTGCAGAGGAGTCCGGCTGGCCCATTAGCACAATATGGTTGACAGGCAAATCTGCGTTCATATAACTGACCTCAACATGTCTTGACTGAGAGAGGACCAACATTATATTTGTTACACATCTATCCGATTCATTTTTTTCAAGATGAGAAAGATCTTGTTGAGGTTTACCTTTGGTCTGCAGCAACAGGAACAGGAGGTTAAAGCAACAGGAACAGAGAAGATGAAGATGAGAGTATCACAGGCCAGAAGCAGAAAGCAGGACACACCCTGATTAAATAATAGACACAAAGTGATTATGAACTAAAATAGGAATATGAATCAAAAACCGGTTGCCAGATCTAAACAGTGTAGAGGATGGGCTATGTCACATTGTTGTAGACTATCAGCATCACAACATATAAGCATTTTCATCTAAGTCTGGTAAAACAAGAAATCATTTTAATCTAGACATATGTATCTTGTACATGTGTGAGCTTTACAGCAACCACTTACCCAAATGTAATAAAAGTGAAAGCGGAGAGACAGAGCAGCTGCTGCAGCATTTAGATAGCTGAGCATTTGTGAGGATTTGACCTATAGTACAGAAGATCTGGTTTGAAATAAAACCCATGAAACTCCCCTTATCTAAAATTATTACAAGTTTTTTAAAACTGACACTAACCAGACACGGTTTACATGTGCTTGCTGCCGAGACTGTAATAACTGCAGTTAAAGTGAACTGTAGAACAGAAACGGAACAGAATTCAGTATTTGTTCACTGTATAATGTTGTACTGATATTGAAATGATTGACTTACACTGATTGGTGACCAGAGAAGAAAAAAACTCTCATTCCAGACTGTCAAACAGAGTCCCAATAAGGCTAAAAATATTTCCAAAATCTGTGAGACAAAAACATAAGATATAGTGCCTGTTTCTTCATACTCACTGAATACTTCTCTTGATGCGGAACAGTGTGTTTTTACCCCCAAAGCCAGTGGCTTGGTCGTCAGGAACTTGGAGACTTCATACTGCTGTTGCTGGTATACTGGCGTGGCTATCATCACATCAGAGGGTTTTGGCATCTTTGAAAATAAATAGAGTATCTTATCTTTGCACGTCTTTCTTGTCAGCCAAAGCTAATTGATTGTCAAGAAACCAGGTTTCACTGATCACTCTTTCATTCTTGGAGCTGGGAATCAAGATTTACCTGAAGAGTTGCTTAACAACAATGTGAAAGTGTTACTACGGAGTTGAAGAATGCTGAGAGCTGCAACATTATCCTGCCAGTCACAAACATACCAGTGTCACATGACCACAGAATGCTGGTCTGAATATCAGCACGACTGTAATATGGTCACGAAGCCACAGGTGGCCGCAGATGTGATGATATATACAGAACAGCATGATTGCTGTTAACTGAATATGTGATATTGCTTTTATATAACAGTTCATTAAACAACGAGTTGATTAGCCTAGGTTGAGTTGAATATACATAGCTGGCTGTTTCTTCAGCTTTGGACACTCTACGTCCCAGCAGGAGTAAATTATTATTAAATCAGATTTAAATTTTTATCATATTAGAAAATGTGCCAAAATGTGCCTAAAGTTAAACCAGGGCCAAGGACAGTCCAGGCTGGTGCTGGTCCATCCAATCAACATTACCAGCATATACTAATAGCCTATGGTCTGGGGAAAAGTGGCAAAATAAGTGTGTATACATAGTTTATAAAGTGTATTTTTACAAACTGATATAACATAATGTTTATTTATTCACATTTGTAACAAATCCACTTTAACCATAGCCTTGCGGTCTATGGTTAAAAAGTGTATGCAAAATAAATGGATGACAAGGAAATTAAACAGAAACTTTTCCAGCATTAGCTGGAAAAGTCTCTCTATTTCTCTCTCTCTCATAGTTTTCAGTCTAGTGATGGGACATATTAGAAAATGTGCCAAAATGTGCCTAAAGTTAAACCAGGGCCAAGGACAGTCCAGGCTGGTGCTGGTCCATCCAATCAACATTACCAGAATATACTAATAGCCTATGGTCTGGGGAAAAGTGGCAAAATAAGTGTGTATACATAGTTTATAAAGTGTATTTTTACAAACTGATATAACATAATGTTTATTTATTCACATTTGTAACAAATCCACTTTAACCATAGCCTTGCGGTCTATGGTTAAAAAGTGTATGCAAAATAAATGGATGACAAGGAAATTAAACAGAAACTTTTCCAGTATTAGCTGGAAAAGTCTCTCTATTTCTCTCTCTCTCATAGTTTTCAGTCTAGTGGATTCTGGCTCTTTTTAGGGATCCGGATCATTTGGCTTTGCTCAGCAAAAAGAACCGGCTCTTTTAAGGGATCCGGATCATTTGGCTTAGCTCAGCAAAAAGAACCGGCTCTTTCGGCTCCCAAAGAATCTCTTTATTTAATACCACTTCTGGCTTTTATAATTCAGCCAAATTTGTCAATGTTTTGACCTATGTCTGGTATGTTTGCACAAATATAACTAAATTATTCAAAGTAATTAAACTTAATCTTTAAATAAATAAAAATGAAATACTATTACAGAACGTTATTACACAGATTGCACAGGTACATCTTTAAGATGTCTGCTAAAGAGCTCTTGATCTGGGAAACCTCTGCTGTGTAAAAACATCTGATAAACCTCTTAGAAAATGCAGATTTACATGTACATTCTAAATCATAAACATTTTCAAAACATTTTTTAAACATTGATTTAACATCTGATATGAACATATGATCATATCACATTACTTCAGAGTTATGTGCCCTCTAGAAGCTTGCATTCTGCAAGTGAACGGCGTATTATTGTGCCATCTAAAAGAGGCACAAAATCACTTTCACAGACCTTTTCATTAACTCTTCCCTCCTGGTGGAATGACCTGCCCAACTCAATCTGAGTCCTTAACCATCTTCAAGAAATGACTAAAAACACTGTTCCACCTTTATTTGACCCTCTAACTCGAACACTTTCTATTCTATTTTAATTCTACTTTATCTATATTTATCTTCTTTTTTTATTTAAAAATTTTTATTTAAAAAAACAACATAAAAACCAAAAACACTAGCTTTCTATTTTTTCTATTCTACTTGTTTTTCTTTGTGTGTGTGTGTGTGTGTACATGTGTGTGTGTATAATATATATATATATATATACACCTTGCTACATGTACTGCGGTAGGCTAACTGAGACTTGTCATTTGCACTTATATATTGTTGCTCTTTTGTAGTTTTAGCTGCTTTTATTGTCCTCAGTTGTAAGTCGCTTTGGATAAAAGTGTCTGCTAAATGACTAAAGGTAAATGTAAACATATTGCAGATGAGCAAACACTCTAAAAAATACATCTTGCAGATGTAAATGCAGACATTAAATAGATGTGATATATCAGGGTGTGCTCTCAGGGTAGTGAACTATCCCAAACACAAACTATCATAAATCATACTCAAAATGTAACATGGTGCGCCATATAACAGATAAAAACTAAATTACAGTGTGCAAAGCACAACCATCGAACACAGTTGAATTGTTAACCCTGTGACATTGTGCACGTGTGTTGATGTTGAATCTGTTGATGTGTGTGTGTGTGTGTGTGCGTGCGACCAATCGTGAGCGAGAATCATCATGTACACATCAAAGCAACATAAAGTCCCTTTGACACAAGTCAGTACATGAAGTGTGTGTGGATAACAAGCAGTGTGGCAAAAATCATCCCATTAGTTTGTCTTGTATTAAGAAAGTAAAAAAAAAACTTGTCTTAGAAAACGGCCCTCAGATGGGATCCGACTCATATCGTTCACTTTATGGAGCCGACTCGTTCGCTAACGTCTCATCACTATTTCAGTCACATGCCTGTCTCGAAGACCCGGAGGGCAAAACGTCTATACAACTGCGGCACAAGCCTGTCAATTTTCCTTCTGTTTTCTAAGCCTCAAATATTTAGATCAACCTGTCCAAAGAAAGAAAAGAAAAAAGACGTGAACAAAATACAAGTTTTGGCCATTTGTGATCCATACCTAAAGCACCCGCCACGATATTCCAATCCCTAAAACAGCGGGACATTCTAAAATGTTTAATGTGAAAAACACAACGTTAAAGTGCCTTAATGTGTTCCTTATAGAAATGTTGGGGTTGGCTAGAGATGATCAAACCTCTATTTAGCCTATAGCCAATATCTTTTCATAGCGTCAGATGACAGTCTCTGTGAGTGAGTTATTAAATCATTCAGCCAAGTGATTCATTCATTCAGTTGCGAAACACTACTACTGTGTGTTGCTTAACTCTGCGATAGCCTACCGTCTGTTGATTCAGCTTTGATCGGAACTGTTTAGTGAAGCACAATTATAAACAGAGGAATCAGCTATATCAAATTTAGAGATTGAACAGATACATGTACGATAGAGTGAACATGAAACGCCTAGGTTTCAAAGGTGAAACCTGTGTATTTTTATGGAAAAGAAGTTGAAAGGGTACTGGAGTACAAGTATCTTGGAACTATCTTTGATACTACTTTAAAGTTCCAGAAGAGCACAGAGGCCATTATTAAGAAAGTGAATCAAAGAATGTACACTCTTAGGAAATTGAACTCTTTCTGTGTACAAAAAAACATACTGAGAACTTGTTATACTACTTTTATTGAGAGTATCTTGAGTTTTTCTTTTTTATGCTGGTACTCTTCACTCTCTCTTAGAAATAAGAATCGTTTGCAGACGATCATCAAAAATCAGTATCCATGAAAATGTTCACGTGTGCATAGGATTCTGATTTGTACACAACATTTATGGTTCATTGTATAGGCCTATTTATTTTAATGTATGTTTTGCAAACACCACACACAAGGATTTTTTTAAGCTTTCAGTGCACACATTCAGCTTTGTATGTAATGAAAAAAATATTATATTTCGTTTTGTTTTTTTATAAAGTGAATTTAGAAAAATATTTGGAGCATTTTTTGTTCGTTAAATGTAATTTATTTTTTAAGTAACGGCCAGCAGCAGACAGTGAATTGATCATAGCCTATGGTGAGCATGATTTGACCAAGTACAACATGTTCCTGGATCAACAAGGATCATCATTCCAATCAACCAATCAGAATTGAGAGATAACTTTTCAGGAAATGTCAGTTTTAGGCTTACAATCAGGATTAGGCGCTTCTACACCCTTGTTAATCAGCTATCATTTCCCTGATTTTAGGAATAAATTATGGGTACGGTTAGGTTTAGGGGTGGGGATTGGGTTAAGTCTGTATTTTTGGACTGTAATGTTGATCCAGGATCAACAAAAGCTGTTGATCCAGGAACATGTCTTACTTGGCAAAATCACGGCGACCCATAGCCTATATGTTGGATCAATTTAGCCTTGTCAAATCATCACAACTTGCCTAAAATAAAATCTATATATAAAAGATTTCAAGCATATCACAATGTTAGTTTAAATGTTTAACCTATAGGCTATAAATGTGCGCTGTTAGACGCATATCCAATCGTTTGTGCTGAGAATTTAAGCTAAAGCGCGCCAGCGCGATCACTTGCATTTTTTCTAACAGTGGAAACAACTTAAATACGCAGTCGATTTTGCTCCTAAATGTAAGAGTAATACATCATTCTAAATTGTAAAGGGGCTAGTTTTATTTGTGTGTACTCACAATATCAACAAAACGTTGTGCTTTTATAAAATAAAGAAAACAAACGCTTTCTGCCGTCTCGGTCTTGAGCAGGAGCGCTTCACAATGAATTATTTATTAGCCTATTTTTTTATCCATGCAGCAAATGCTTTAAAACAGCTTTAAAATTATTTTATTACATTCCAGACGCTTTTTTCACTATACATTTTACGGGTAGCTTGAATGTAAAACATGGTCATGAATTCGTTGTATTCCCATTTGTAAAATAGCCAACAAATTAATTGTTGTAGGCTAACCCGATCTCATGAAAGTGCGTATAGCACGATTTTCTACTTCTATTTGGCGTAATAGGCCTATTTCTATGCAAAAATTGACTTTGGCATGCAAAAGACTGATAAATTCATAATGAATGGCATGGCTGGTTCAGTCGACAGAAATACCGGACACACAGGCCTATAATAACTGCTGAAATGTTTGTGGGGCAAATCTCAGGTCAGTCTGAGCACTCATGGTACGCACAGTGCGTACAGCCGTACACCTGCAGGCGCCACTGTTCCCATCCCTACTGTATGCACAACCCACACAAAGCCAAAAGTGAAATGATCCAATATGCTCCATACGGCATACGGTAACAGACGCCTTTTTTGTCAATGGAGGAGAGGCTATTCTTCAACATATTTGCAATCAAGTATTCATTTTGGATTGATGTATTTTTACAGTTCACAACGAAACAGTGCTGAATTATAAAAAGAAATCAGAGACAATTTTACGTAACCTAGTTTCTTCCTCATGTTAATTGTGTTTCATTCAGTCCAGGTGTGTCTCGTCATCCCCTCATTAAGTTGATTACATAAGCTCTGTTCTGTTCTGTTTGCTTTGTCCGGTGTCTAATGTCTTCTGGTTATCTGTTTGTGCTACATGGATTCTTATGTTTGATCATTAAAGACGGAAATTTGAGTTTATCCCTACGTCTCCTCATTCCTTGCCGTAGCAGCAATGGTGACAGAACACCGGACCAAGAACAGTCGAGGACCCTACCAGACTGTTTCTTCGTGCCGTCCTCCTCTCCGCCGTGGCCCATCTGTCCACTGGCTCCGCCGGGCTCCCTCGTCCCTCCGGCTCCGCCTTGGTCTGTTGTCGACCATCCTGCGCCTCGGGACTCCACTCCTCTGGCTGTGCCTCGTCCCTCCATCCCTCTGGCTCCGTCAGGCTCCTCCATCCCTTCAGCTCCTCCTCAGTCCTCTGTCGCTCCAGCTCTACCGTGGCCATCTGGATCCCCGCCTCCACCTCGGTCGCCGGCGCCATCTGCTCTGCCTTGGATCCTCCCCGTCGCCCTGGCTCATCTGCTCTCCGTCTCCGTCTCCGCCTCGGGCTCATCCGCCACCTGCTCCGCCGCTGTTGGTTGGCCCCCTGGAATCGTCGGTCCTTCCTCCTCCATGGCTCCTCCCTCCGTCGGCTCCACCGTGGGTCGCCGTCATGGTTGTGGCCTGGGTCCTGCTTGGCTCCTCCTGCTCCAAGCCCCTCCTGTCTCCTTCCTGGCTCCTCTCTCCTTCCCGGGTGCCCATACCCCCCCTCTGATGTTCTACGACGCAACTACTTCCAGGAGGGGGGCGATATGTCTGTGTGTGTTTTTGCTCCCCATGTGCTCTCTGTAACCTAGTTTCTCCCTCATGTTAATTGTGTTTCATTGAGTCCAGGTGTGTCTCGTCATGCCCTCGTTAAGTTGATTACATAAGCTCTGTTCTGTTTGCTTTGTCCGATGTCTAATGTCTTCTGGTTGCCTGTTTGTGCTACGTGGATTCCTCTGTTTGATCATTAAAGATGGAAATTTGAGTTTATTCCTACGTCTCCTCGTTCCTTGCTCCTCGCCGTAGCAGCAATCGTGACAGTGACAGGCAGGATTTAGTTTACGGTACTTCTCAATCATTTCAATGGTATCCGCAAATAGTGATTGGCTGTTGCACAACTCTGACAGCAATTCACTGACATCAAGGTTGTGTTGTGATTGGTTATCAGATCACAAGTGGATTCAGATTCGACATTAAGTTTATTATTATTTTTACTATTATTATTTTTTTTAAATATAGTTACATTTATTGGGTTAAAAGCACTGTGATTACATAAGTAACCTCAATTCCCTGAGATAAGGCTAAGAGCATTAACACGCTATGGGGAAACTCCTGTTTACTCTGATACTGAAGCCTGATTTGACTACTTTCGTGTAGCTGCACGAACCAATGGCTCTCTCGACTGCTATATAAGTCGGCTCTGAGAGCCATTTCATCAATTCATTTCAGAAATTGTTCAACTGAAATGACAGTTGTCAGCTCGCGTGCAGCCTTATAGCACGGCAGCCTACGCAACGCTTGTTCCCTTATCTCCGGGAACCGAGATTACTTAAGTAACCGGAGCGCTCCCTTTTGAACGGTCTCTCCCAGAACGAAGCCGCTCTGTACCTATACTGAGGGCTCCTGTAAGCATGAGCTAAAAATGAGACCCAAGCCGCTTGGCTGAGAATGTCATAAAACGACCTTTCCCACTTACTAAGGGGGTTAAGGCAGATTAAACAGACAAAATCAGTGCCGGCAGGGATGTCCAAGTTATAAAATCTGGTGAAGGTAGACGACGACGATCCGTGAGAGGAGAAAGGTGAGACTCAGTCTTGGTGAGCGCAGCCTCTGTGTGGGCACTGCCCAGACAGACGATGCACTCACTGTGCCCATCTGAGCCACACTCAGTGCGACATTTGCAACAATGTCATAGTAGAAATTTGCTCAGAAATATGCTCTTTTAAAAGCCGGATGGCCACAGGGTAAGCTTCTTCTGCTGCTGGTGGATTCTTCTCACGTTGGTGAGCAGGAGGCTGAGCTTCTTTCTTATCTTCAGCTTCTAGCTTGCAGAGTCAGTGAGGAAATGATCTTTGTCACTGAAGGGAAATTCTGGCAATCATCTTGTGCCTCTGGTGATCCCTCCCCGCACAGATTTTTCTTCATTGTCGCTGATTCCATCCAGCACAGAGTCAGCCGGCTCCACCAAGGCTCCCTGCCCTATTGGCTCCACCTGGGATAGACATCCTCACAGCTGGCTGATACTCTGGCTCCACCTCAGGTGCTTGTCGCTGCAGCTCCGCCTAGGGCACTGGATCCTGCGGTGTCCTCAGGTCTCGTCATTGCCTCAGCTTTACCTGGGTCTCCACATCTCTTGGCTCCATCACTGGCAGTCAGGACACTAACTCCACCCTGGTTCCTCCCGCCATCAATTCCACTGTGGGCCTTTGCACTACCTGTGCTCTGGGCTTCCACCTGCTTCATCCTGTCATCTCCTCCTCCGTGGTTCCTCCCACCATCAGCTCCTCCATGGTTCTTCCCTCCGTCTGCTTTATTGTTTTGGTTTGCTATTCCAGCTGCTCCAACATGGTGGTTTCCAACCCTGACTGCTCCACTTTGGTACCCTGCTCCAGTCCTGTCCCCTTCCCCCATTACTCCTCCTAGACCTGGCCCTCTATCCTTCCCCTGGTCTGCCTCTGCACCATCAACCTCCTGAACTGTTCTGTCACAAATTCTCTGTGTTTGTGTCCATGGACCTTTATTCTGGTATTCTTTTGTCCTGTTTTGCCTGTGTTCAGTTCCATTGTGTTTAGTTTAGTTCCTGTTTCCTTTGTTGCCATAGTTATTCATTGTTCAACTAATTTGAGTCTCACCTGTCTCTCTTTACCACTGTGTATTTATTCCCTCAGTTTCTTCAGTTCTGTGCCCGGTATTTGTTGTGCGTAGCATGCTTTTTCACTTGTGTTTCAGTTTTTTGGATTACCTGAGTTTGCTTTGTTTAATAAACTATGCTACTTATGTATAACTTCACCAATTTTCATCTCCATTGGACATTAAATGCGACAATATTACTATTAAGAAATATTTTATTTCTTCCATTAAAGTCAATTTTGGTAAAATCTGTTAGAGACAAAAGGTAAACAAAAAGAACTCTAAAAGCTGTAATTTCAGTGCATTTTGTCTATCTACAGAATATTCTTGAGGTTTCTCACATATTTATGTAACCATTGCAATGCCTCATGTTTCCTCCCAGACTCATGCTCTGCTCTCACAGACAGATGCGGTTACCAGGCAACCACTCTTGTAGCTGTATCAGTATGAGGCTGGAGTGGGGGGTTGCTGCTCAATGTGATGATGAGCTGCTCTCCCACTGGCCACAAATCCCTGACCAGTGACACGATTGGATGACAGCACGTCACTCAGCATCTCTGTGTCTCCCTCTCTGTGATATGCTTTGGAGGAGGAGTCTATGCAGCAGAACAGACAGAATTTTACCCCTCCCTCATCCTTTTGGACAAACATCAGTATGCCTACGCACAAGTCCAGCTGTCATGTGTTTACCTCTTATATCAGGAAAACCCAACAGGAATGAATTGACCGGTAGAGTCCTCCGGGTCTAGATGCATCCAAACTGAGGCAAGACATTCTGTTTTTTTCCTGAGTGTTTTTTTTTGTGGAGTTTATATTCTGTAGAGTGTCATCAGCCTCTTCATGTGGACTTACCGCTCACAAACCCCATGACGCTTTGCAGCAGACCTTCATGCTGATGGATGAAAAATGGATGGTGTGTTGCTCATCCATCAAACAAACACAAACCTTCACAGACTCCTTTTGTACAAACCAACACAGAAATGGAACTGAATGAATATATCAGCATCTGAACACAACTGTTAGCACAGCGATGTGACAGAAGGTAAAAGAGTGTTTTTGTAAGTACGTCTTGTTTTTCATTTGAATTTTCCTTTTTGTTCATGCTGTCTGAATGTTTACATGCATAAGTGTTCTTTGTGGTCCTCTTTAATGGCCATTTAATGCTTCTGGACCAGATGGAGATGTTTGTGTATATGTGTGGCAGATCTGGGATATCCCCCCCTGATGTTTATATTGATGTAGAAGAAGATTAGATCCACTAATCTCAAATCTAGGCCCACATTAACACATCAAAACCATTCTGTAGATCTGCATGATTGTGTTCATCTCAGCTGGCACTCTTGTGACCTGCATGTTTGAATATCAGCGTCTGGAATCGTTCCAACAGAGGAGAGAGTCTCTCTGGCAGACATCAAAACACCGGTAGCATGTTGAAACCCTTCCACTCACATTTTAACGCTCATCATGAGACTCCGCCTCTTTGCAGGATTGGTAGAGCTGCAGCCCCGCCCTTGGTTCCGTCCCAGAATGCTGAGCCCGGTTCTCTGTTCAGATCTCGCAGCCTTGGAGCCAGAGTACACAGAGGGTAACACACACACACACACACACACACACACAATCATACGCTACAAACTCTCACAGTAGCTACACTGTCAGTCAAAAGTTTGAACACACTTGACTGAATTTGTTTCTTGTAAGGCTTTGCTGAAATGCTTGAAATTAGTTTTGTAGACAATGATAAACTTCTTTATATGAAGCAGTCAACAAAGTGGCAACTACTTCAATACTGTTTACAACCATCCCATGATGCACCTCATGACGTTTTGTGAGATAGCAAGTGTACAGCAGTTATTTTAATATCAGATACTATTATAGTTTTTAATAGTTTTAAATATTTTTTATATTTTCATTTTCATTTAATCTTATTTAAAATTGTACTGATTTTGTTGTGTTTTTGTCATTTTTTGTGTATTTTCATTTATTTTTATTTCAGTTTTTTATAAGTAATTGTAGTACATAAAGTTATATTGAATGAAAATGAGAAATGTTTCCTTAACAACTAGCTGAAATTAAATAATTATATATATTTTTATTTCCGTTAATGTTTATTTTATTTCAAGTAACATTTTTTTTTACACACACAATCATACGCTACAAACTCTCACAGTAGCTACACTGTCAGTCAAAAGTTTGAACACACTTGACTGAATTTGTTTCTTGTAAGGCTTTGCTGAAATGCTTGAAATTAGTTTTGTAGACAATGATAAACTTCTTTATATGAAGCAGTCAACAAAGTGGCAACTACTTCAATACTGTTTACAACCATCCCATGATGCACCTCATGACGTTTTGTGAGATAGCAAGTGTACAGCAGTTATTTTAATATCAGATACTATTATAGTTTTTAATAGTTTTAAATATTTTTTATATTTTCATTTTCATTTAATCTTATTTAAAATTGTAGTGATTTTGTTGTGTTTTTGTCATTTTTTGTGTATTTTCATTTATTTTTATTTCAGTTTTTTATAAGTAATTGTAGTACATAAAGTTATATTGAATGAAAATGAGAAATGTTTCCTTAACAACTAGCTGAAATTAAATAATTATATATTTTTATTTCCGTTAATGTTTATTTTATTTCAAGTAACATTTTTTTTTTATTTCTGGTATTAGTTTCAGTTAAATATAATAACCCTGGTTTACAGATATAAGAAAAAGATATAGAAAAAGAAAGTCAAATGATCATTCTGATTTAACAATTTGATTAATACCTAATTTCCATATTTTCATTTGTGCTAATTCATAGTTTTGATGTCTTTCCCATAATTTTAAAATGTCTAATAAAAATATGAAATGTCCAAACTTTTGACTAGTGATGGAACTAATAGTGACACTCTTTGTCCTTTGTATTTGTGTTCACAAACAAAGTGAACGTGCGCACCTTGGCATTAATGATGTTTTTGGATTCATATTAAAATACAAATATTGCATTAGTTTACTTTGGCAAAGCAGTGTTTGACTGAGAGGCACATCTGATCTTAAACAATAACTAGAGGCCTATGCAAGTTTTTACCAAAACAAAAAGTGAAATCTATTTATTTTTCAATCTTGTCTGTGATCCAGCGGATGTCATCTCTACGGTGGAGTTCAACCAGACTGGAGAGTTCTTGGCCACGGGAGATAAGGGTGGGAGGGTTGTCATCTTTCAGAGAGAACCACAGGTCAGACAAATCTCTGACAAACACATTTTTTATGCTTCCCTTTTTCACAAACTTCCTATTGAAACAGGAAGCTAAATGGGTCGAACTGAAGCATTTTTTGGTTTTCTTTCTTTCTCTTTCAGTCAGTAACTTTCAGTTTACATCACAGTAACACCATTATATTCTTGCTGTTGTGATTTGGAGGCAGGTGATGTTTATAATACAGTGGGAGGAGACATTCTCATTCTTGAGAATATTTTATTAGACAAAACTTTCTAAACACCCCTCAGTGCAAAATATTTTTTTTCCCCCCAGAAGATGAATGATACAAGAGCCGAATGAATGTCTGGTTAAATAACTTGTAAAATCATTCTTACGTATATCGTCACATTTGCCAGTTTATGTAAGAATGGTTTTATGAATGATTTACACCGAAATTCATTCCCCTCATGATGTGCATATCTTGTTTACGCTTATGTTTTGCATTCAGATGATCTAAAAGCGCGCAAAACCATAATGTTTGATTTAGATTTCACGCATGGGCCTTTTATTATAATTAAATTACTTTATATACATGTAATTTTATATTGTTTTTATTTTACTATGTATAGTACACTATATTTATTATAATGAATAATGTTTTAACATTATAATATTTACATAGTTCAACCTATTATTACAATATTTACTCAAATATCTTAATACAGGGAGTAAGCAGCAAAATTAAGATAAAAACAAATCATGGACCCTTTTCACAGATGCTTTTCCACATTTAATAACATTGTGAATCTTTTTTACATTTCCATTCTTACAAATATTAAAGTGCATTTACAAAACTATACTTTGTGTTATATTACCTTTAAAATTAAATTACATAAAACTAGTTAAAGCCGCTGCGTGAGAATTTCTAAAACTCTCAGTATTTTTCCCCCTCTTTTTGGAGAGTCATAGAAATGCTATTTTGATTTTTTTTTTTCTGTTGGTGCAAATGGGAATTAATTGTGGACAGTTCATTCACTGATGAAAAAAAAAATGTCACTACTTTCTGTAATCTTGTCCCCTTACCTCTCTCTTTTAGGGCGAATATAATGTTTATAGTACATTTCAGAGTCATGAGCCTGAGTTCGATTACCTGAAAAGTTTGGAGATTGAAGAGAAAATCAATAAGATTCGCTGGCTGCCTCCGCATAACCCCGCCCACTTCCTCCTCTCCACCAATGGTAAGAGCTGAAAACACTTGCTAATATAACTTTATATAGCACAATGCCAAAACACAGTGCTGTTTCTTTAAGAATATCATACTTTTTGTGTTTCTTGTCAGATAAGACCGTGAAGCTATGGAAGGTGAGTGAGAAAGACAAGCGAGCAGAAGGCTACAATCTGAGAGACGAGGAGGGCAGACTGAAGGACCTCTCTACAATCACCACTCTACAGGTGTGCAGCATTTCTCCTTCTGTTTTCTTTTGGTTCTTCTTATTACCTGATGAGAGTTTCTGGACTGTCTAGGTCCCTGTCCTGCGGCCGATGGATCTCCTGGTGGAGGCGTCCCCACGGCGTGTTTTTGCTAACGCACATGCATATCACATCAACTCCATCAGTGTCAACAGTGACTGTGAAACATACCTGTCTGCCGACGATCTGAGAATTAACCTGTGGCATCTCAACATCACTGACCGCAGCTTCAGTATCCGCATGCGTCTTACTGTAAGATAGAACTACACAGAGACATATGGGATTTTGTAATTATGTCATTTAAAGGCGCAGTAAGCGATTTCTGAGAATTGATATTTGAAATCACCAAAACAAACATGCCCCTACCCAAAAGAATCAAACCCCTATCTTGCTTTTTACTAATTTATGAACATTACGCACCTCCCACATCACTACTGGACACGCCCCTTACTGGTGATTGGCTATGAGTGTGTTTTGGTGCTCAGTCCGATCCACTTTCAACAGCGTCTCTCAGAAATCGCTTACTGCACCTTTAAGCAAAACTAGATTTTGAAAATGTAATGCTAGAGTGTTTTTGGGTGGTTACCAGGGCATTGCTATACAGTTGCTAAGTGCTTTTAGTGGCTTTTAACATGTTGGGCACCAGACAATATCTTTTCAGAAGGAATACAGAAGAAAACATTTTGCTAAGACACTTTTTTGTTAATAATGAAGGCCAGTTTACACAGAGAGTGATGACTATAATGATAGCTATAACCATAGATGTTTATAGATTCCTCATTAGCATCTGTTTCTATGGGCCGCTATGTGTAAGCCGTCTACCATACTGAACCAGTCAAAGCCGTAAACAATTAAGAGCAAGTTGACTGCGTGTGCAACCGTAGTTATATGCATGTATGATTTTCTGTATGTGCAGTAGACTTCAGTGGATGATTTTGCTACACTAACACAATACATGACAAAGCTGTTAGCTAACACGACATTCAAAAGTTACCACAGTTTAAAAATGACATTGTGAATCTTTTTTACATTTCCATTCTTACAAATATTAAAGTGCATTTACAAAACTATACTTTGTGTTATATTACCTTTAAAATTAAATTACATAAAACTAGTTAAAGCCGCTGCGTGAGAATTTCTAAAACTCTCAGTATTTTTTCCCCCTCTTTTTGGAGAGTCATAGAAATGCTATTTTGATTTTTTTTTTCTGTTGGTGCAAATGGGAATTAATTGTGGACAGTTCATTCACTGATGAAAAAAAAAATGTCACTACTTTCTGTAATCTTGTCCCCTTACCGCTCTCTTTTAGGGCGAATATAATGTTTATAGTACATTTCAGAGTCATGAGCCTGAGGGCTTTTAACATGTTGGGCACCAGACAATATCTTTTCAGAAGGAATACAGAAGAAAACATTTTGCTAAGACACTTTTTTGTTAATAATGAAGGCCAGTTTACACAGAGAGTGATGACTATAATGATAGCTATAACCATAGATGTTTATAGATTCCTCATTAGCATCTGTTTCTATGGGCCGCTATGTGTAAGCCGTCTACCATACTGAACCAGTCAAAGCCGTAAACAATTAAGAGCAAGTTGACTGCGTGTGCAACCGTAGTTATATGCATGTATGATTTTCTGTATGTGCAGTAGACTTCAGTGGATGATTTTGCTACACTAACACAATACATGACAAAGCTGTTAGCTAACACGACATTCAAAAGTTACCACAGTTTAAAAATGTGTAATATTGAGTTAATACATATAAAAACACAAACCAACACATTCTCACCTGTGAAAGGTTATCCCATTTCTTCTGAATTTAAATCCAGGTGGTTTTTACAACCAGAGGCTGCACAATGTTGAGGCCTGTCAGTGGATGATTTTGCTACACTAACACAATACATGACAAAGCTGTTAGCTAACACGACATTAAAAAGTTACCACAGTTTAAAAATGTGTAATATTGAGTTAATACATATAAAAACACAAACCAACACATTCTCACCTGTGAAAGGTTATCCCATTTATTCTGAATTTAAATCCAGGTGGTTTTTACAACCAGAGGCTGCACAATGTTGAGGCCTGTCGGGAAACTCATACGTTTTTACTGTGTGACGACATGTTTACCGTTACAAGATGGCCGATGCATAATGTGTCTGGAGTGGTTGAATGTAGAATCTATGTATAGATATCTATGGCTATATTACAAACCATTGGATGATAATGTTCTGTTTATTTTAAACACACGCTCCAGTTTTATGTCTGTTGCTTTAAATGCGCGAGCTCTTTAAAGTCAAGTGGATTCTGATTAGCATTTTCATCAGCTGGAAAAATCATTCTGATACTGGTTCTAACGATATTGTTGCTTTGTGTCAAAATCATAATACAGTAGAGTGGATCTCTATTCTCATAGAATTAGAATGGTTATTAAAACTTTATAGTGATAGTTATTGTTATAGTTATCATTCTTGGTGTGAACGGGCCTTGATTATGGAAGCCCATTTCTACCACTGAATAAAATCATTCTGATACTGGTTCTAACGATATTGTTGCTTTGTGTCATAATCATAATACAGTAGAGTGGATCTCTATTCTCATAGAATTAGAATGGTTATTAAAACTTTATAGTGATAGTTATTGTTATAGTTATCATTCTTGGTGTGAACGGGCCTTGATTATGGAAGCCCATTTCTACCACTGAATAAAAAATAAAACAACTTTTTATCACACAGTTCTGATTTTTTTCTCGCAATTGCGAGATTATTTCACAGAACCAGAATTGCAAGATATAAAAACACAATTGCAAGATAAAGTCAGAATTGCGTGATATAAACTCGCAATTGCGAGTTATAAAGTCAGAATTGTGAGATGAAAAGTTGCAATACCATTGTTTTTTTTTTCAGTGGGCAGACACAGGATTCCATGCTTAACAGTAAAGGGCCGTAAAAGTCGAAAAGATTCTGATTGTCTGTCAATGTTTTTATCATTCATCAGCTGGAAAAAAATCGCTCTGAAAAAGATTCTAACGATATAGTTTCAGAAATTACAGAAGTGGTGATATAAAATCTCAGAGTGTTGGGTTTCCTCAGTGAATTTCTGTCAGATATTGTGGATTTGAAGCCAGAAAACATGGAGGACCTCAGTGAGGTGATCACAGTGGCCGAGTTTCACCCTCACCACTGCCACCTGCTGGCCTTCAGCAGCAGCACAGGAACCACACGCCTCTGTGACATGAGAGCTCGCGCACTCTGTGACCAACATGCCAAACGTGAGCCACGCATACGCATGCAATACGAGATGATTCCGCCAAGCAGGACGTTTTCCTGGATGAACATACTTTGTTGGTCTTGAAACAACATTCCTGTCAACCATAACCATTAACTACACCTGAAATCAGAGTGTTGCTCCAAGACGTACAAGGATGTTGATTCAGGAACCTATCCACTAAAACACCCACAGTACAAGTCTTTTCAAAAGTCTGGGTTTTTAGGTTAAATAAAATGTATCTTAAATCACTAAAACTTTCAGATTTGGAACCCAATTTACCATTGTCAGTATTTATATGTGAGGTGGTTTACTTGTTATAGTATTGATGTCCTAGCACTTTATATTAAACTAAGGGTTTTTCTATTGTAATACCATGTGTGTATGTACAATCTCTATTAGTGTTTGAAGAGGCAGTGGATCCATCCCGGCGATCGTTCTTCTCCGAGATCGTTTCCTCAGTGTCAGACGTGAAGTTCAGTCATAGCGGCCGCTACCTGCTCACTAGAGATTACCTCACCGTTAAAGTCTGGGACCTCAACATGGAAAATAAACCAGTGGAAACATACCAGGTCTCTCACCTACTCACTCATTCACTCACACATTTACACAAGCCGAGGCCTCACAAAGTTCCAGGCCTCTCAGTGCATATGAAGCTGGTTTGGCCTCACTAAAAAAGAAAAGAAAAGAAAAAGTACCATGGCAATACTGCTTTTATTAAAAGTAAATATTACAAATGATTCAGCTATACCAATGTTGCTATTGTTAAATAAAGCTAAAACTAAAATCTAAAATATTTTATGTATATATATATATATATATCAAAATAATTGTTGTTAATTGAAATGAATTTAAAATAAAAGTAAATCTAAATATTACATAAAAAACGAACAGAAATACAATAAGTGTAAGTGCTAAAATGAATAAAACTAAAATTAAAATACATTAAAGCTAAATAGAAATAATTATAACAATAAAATTACTCAAATAAAAATGACAACTTGCTAAAAACTTAAAATAAAATGAAAATATAAAAATAACAGCTTGTTAAAATAATAAATACTATAATAGTATATAAATTATACTAAAATACATCCATATGCTGATTATATTATGTAAAATTAAGTAGATTTACCATAGATTTTAGTAAATTTTCTACATTTATATTATTATTGTCCTATTTTATTTTTATTTTTACTAGTGATTATATTTCAGATTTTTCTGTATTTTAGAGTAAAATCGTCTTTAAATAACTATAATTACCCAGGTCTTAAAGCATTTGAAACCTGGTAATTGCTGTTTTATATATATTATTACATTTTTCTGGGCTCCATGGAGGACTGTACAATATAAATAAATAAAACAATTTAAAAAATCAGGCAATAGTGAGGGCAGCCACAGTATATTTCTTTGAAAAATCTTTAAAAATACCTTTCATTCTCTATTGGAAAGCAGGAAAATTAGAGGTTTTACAGCTACAAGCAACATTCCTGTTATATGGTTATATACAGTGGGTACGGAAAGTATTCAGACCCCCTTAAATTTTTCACTCTTTGTTATATTGCAGCCATTTGCTCAAATCATTTAAGTTCATTTGTTTTCCTCATTAATGTACACACAGCACCCCATATTGACAGAAAAACACAGAATTGTTGACATTTTTGCAGATTTATTAAAAAAGAAAAACTGAAATATCACATGGTCCTAAGTATTCAGACCCTTTGCTGTGACACTCATATATTTAACTCAGGTGCTGTCCATTTCTTCTGATCATCCTTGAGATGGTTCTACACCTTCATTTGAGTCCAGCTGTGTTTGATTATACTGATTGGACTTGATTAGGAAATCCACACACCTGTCTATATAAGACCTTACAGCTCACAGTGCATGTCAGAGCAAATGAGAATCATGAGGTCAAAGGAACTGCCTGAAGAGCTCAGAGACAGAATTGTGGCAAGGCACAGATCTGGCCAAGGTTACAAAAAAAATTCTGCTGCACTTAAGGTTCCTAAGAGCACAGTGGCCTCCATAATCCTTAAATGGAAGACATTTGGGACGACCAGAACCCTTCCTAGAGCTGGCCATCCGGCCAAACTGAGCTATCGGGGGAGAAGAGCCCAAAGATCACTG
>NW_015505793.1:478552-493857 GCF_001515645.1 Sinocyclocheilus grahami
CATATAATATTTCAGTTTTTCTTTTTTAATAAATCTGCAAAAATGTCAACAATTCTGTGTTTTTCTGTCAATATGGGGTGCTGTGTGTACATTAATGAGGAAAAAAATTAACTTAAATGATTTTAGCAAATGGCTGCAATATAACAAAGAGTGAAAAATTTAAGGGGGTCTGAATACTTTCCGTACCCACTGTATAAAGAAGCTTGCATGCATGTATCATGTACTAAACACGAATAACCTTAACTCTACACTCTAAAAAATGCTGGGTTAAAAAGGGACAAACCCAGCTATTGGGTTGTTTTGACCCAGCGGTTGGGTTGTTTTGACTCAAAACAACCTAACCGCTGGGTCAAAACAACCCAAGCATTTTTTAGAGTGTAGTGTTTTTGTACAGAATTCTCTTGCTCTTTCTGTCTTATGTTCGCTTGTGTTTTAGGTCCACGACTACTTGCAAACCAAATTGTGCTCTTTGTATGAAAGCGATTGTATTTTTGACAAGTTTGAATGTACCTGGAACGGAACGGACAGGTGAGGCCAATAACATGAATAAACATCACCTTTGACCTTTGAAATATAACCCGAGCGCATCCAGCTGCTCTGCATCTGTTCCCTCTCAATCCATGTCTTCTTCCTCTGCAGCGTGATCATGACAGGCGCTTACAACAACTACTTCCGAATGTTTGACCGGGCGAGTCTGCGTGACGTGACTCTGGAGGCCAGTCGGGAGGTGTGTAAGCGGCGGGCGGTCCTGCAGCCGCGGCGTGTGTGCGTGGGTAAGAAGCGGAAAGAGACAGACGTCAGCGTGGACAGTCTGGACTTCAGGAAGAAAATCCTCCATACTGCCTGGCACCCCAAAGAAAACATCATCGCCATCGCAGCCAGCAACAACCTCTACATTTTTCAGGACAGACTGACGCCTAACGGACATCACAACATGCCGGAAATACAAAGTGCGCCTCCCAAGTAGAAGATACAACCAAACCCGACGTCCTTCACTGAATACATTTTTTTTTTAAAGATTATTGCAACTTTTTATCCCACAATTCGGACTTTTTTTTCACAGAATTGTGAGATATAAACTCGCAATTGCGAGTTATAAAGTCAGAATTGCGAGATAAAAACTCGCAATTCTAACTTTTTTTCTTGCAATTCACTGTTGAAAAACCAGCATATGCTGGTTAGGTATGTTTTGAAGCTGGGATGCTGGTTTGAGCTGGTTTAAGCTGGTCCTTTGCTGGTTTATGCTGGTCCTTAGCTGGTCTTGTGCTGGTCCTAAACTGGTCCAACCAGCTTAAGACCAGCACATGACCAGCATAAACCAGCTCAAACCAGCATCCCAGCTTCCATGTCTTCTTCCTCTGCAGCGTGATCATGACAGGCGCTTACAACAACTACTTCCGAATGTTTGACCGGGCGAGTCTGCGTGACGTGACTCTGGAGGCCAGTCGGGAGGTGTGTAAGCGGCGGGCGGTCCTGCAGCCGCGGCGTGTGTGCGTGGGTAAGAAGCGGAAAGAGACAGACGTCAGCGTGGACAGTCTGGACTTCAGGAAGAAAATCCTCCATACTGCCTGGCACCCCAAAGAAAACATCATCGCCATCGCAGCCAGCAACAACCTCTACATTTTTCAGGACAGACTGACGCCTAACGGACATCACAACATGCCGGAAATACAAAGTGCGCCTCCCAAGTAGAAGATACAACCAAACCCGACGTCCTTCACTGAATACATTTTTTTTTTAAAGATTATTGCAACTTTTTATCCCACAATTCGGACTTTTTTTTCACAGAATTGTGAGATATAAACTCGCAATTGCGAGTTATAAAGTCAGAATTGCGAGATAAAAACTCGCAATTCTAACTTTTTTTCTTGCAATTCACTGTTGAAAAACCAGCATATGCTGGTTTTTTCAACAGGGCTGTGAGTTTATATCTCGCAATTCTGACTTTATAACACATTTGCGAGTTATAAAGTCAGAATTGCGTGATATAAAGTCCAATTTTGAGGGGGGGAGACTGATATGTTCTCAGAATTGCGAGTCAGTATAAACTCGCAATTCTGAGAAAAAAAGTCAGAATTGTGAGTTTATATCTCGCAGTTCTGACTTTATTTATCAAAATTGCGACTTTATGTCTCGCAATTGCGAGTTGATATCACGCAATTCTGAGAAAAAAAATGCAGAATTGCAAGTTTGTATCACGCAATTATGAGAAAAAAAGTCAGAATTGTGAGTTTATATCTCGCAGTTCTGACTTTATTTATCAAAATTGCGACTTTATGTCTCGCAATTGCGAGTTGATATCACGCAATTCTGAGAAAAAAAATGCAGAATTGCAAGTTTGTATCACGCAATTATGAGAAAAAAAGTCAGAATTGTGAGATAAAAAGTCGCAATTACATTTTTTATTTTTTATTCAGTGGCAGAAACGGGCTTCCATACTCCTATGATGCTATACATGCTAAATTCAGTTCATTGCTGGCCCTTTATGATCACATTTCCAATCTGGTTTGTGTCGCCAGCATCAGAACAATCTCAAGAACTATTATGAACACATATAACCCCAAAAATTGAATACAAACTATAACTGTGGTCCTGAATGAGAATGTATCGCTCAGATTCAGTGCTATCGCATTGCATGCAGTATGAGTACTTGGGTTAGATAATGTTCAGCTACCCTGACAACGTTCAGATCGCACATGCATGTTTACAAAGCTGTTTGCTCATGAACAGGGCTTATTTAACAATGATGATTGTAAACGAATCAGAGCCTTTACGATGCTTTATAATGCTCTGCAGTGCTTGTTTAGAAGTAGCGTCCGTTCGTTCTTCTCAGGCTCGAGTTTTCTTCAGTTTTCTTTGGTTTGACAAACTGCTCAGGGACTCTCTAAGGCCTCTTCTTATGTTCAGTGGCAAAATGCACCAAAAGGAAATCCAGAACAAGCAGAGGACAGGATGCGGGAATTATGGAGGTCTGCTGAGAGACATTGCTGGAAGGAAAACAGCATGCGCAGGGATCAGTTTCAATGCTGAGTCATCACCTCCCCCCACCTCAATGTGTAAAGAACATTCCCAATTCAACGCTTCTGACCAAGTAATTAGAAGCGCTTGCTAGCTTGTGCACTGGTTTAATGATTTTATCCACTGTGTTAAAAAAATAGCTCTGCCAAAAATGAAAAAGAATTTCCCACCCTCATGTCGTTCCAAATCTATTTGATTTTCTTCCTTATTGTGGAACAAAAAAAGAGAAATTTAGCGGAATGTTCATGCTGCTCTTTTCCCCACAATGAAAACATACAGTAGCTCTTCAGTATATAACAGTTATGAGACAGGCAAGGAGTAATGTAGTTTGCCGTTGATGACGTCAAACCTAATATCCACAAGTGTTAATGAGGTTTTAATGCTATATTGGAAGGAGAACATTTTTTGTGAACTCAAGGGCTGTTTACACGACAACGTTTTCAGCCAAAAACTGGGAACTTTTTTATGCGTTTTGCCTGTTTGTTTACACGACAACTGTGTTTTGGGGACTGAAAACGCATATTTTTGAAAACGGGTTTCAAAGTGCACGTTTTTGAAAACGGTACCGTTATCATTTCCGTGTAAACACCCAAAACGTGAATCTTTGAAAACGGTGACGTCATGAGCGTAAGTGCGTAGTACGTGTTAGGTATGTAGACATACGCAGTACGTGTCGATTTTAAAGGCAAGCGTGAACAACATACACAACAATGGCGGAGTACATGGTACTGTTGTTGCTGCTCAAGAGTTTGCTAACGCTTCTTCAGCAAAGTGTGGATTTACTTCACCAATATTACAACCAACAGCGGAGATGCATCATATACAACATATAATCGTCACTTCTCTACAGGTACTGTTTACTAACAAGGTGACGGCGCCAACTACTGGCCTGGCATATATAATACAGCGTTTTTGGCCGTTTTCACGGATATGTGTAAACGCGAATCGTTTTGAAAACGTTGTCGTGTATACGTGAAACTTTTTAAAAACGCAAGGGAAAAACTTTTCCGTTTTTGACTACATCGACGTCGTGTAAACGTGGCCTTAAATTTGCGATGAAATGGAAGTAGCAACAGATGTACATTTGAGTGAAATGGATTATTGAACAACCGATCAAATTACAGGGCGGGACTTGGTTCTGTGCACTTGAATGGAGGCAGATCTGAAAGCGAGCTTGTAGGCGGTTGTAAATAAAGGGGCGGAGTTTATGCAGATGAAGTGGCTGGAGAAGTTTGGCGTCAATCAAGAGAGAGAGAAGTCTGCATTTCACTGTAAGAGCTATTTTAAGAATTACAAGGTCAATATAGGTCAATCATTCAAATCAAAATTTCATCCAAAATTTGAAGTTGCCATGAAAATTTGATATATTTTCTAAATATGTTATTAATTTTATTGCTCCTCACACTACACTAAAAATTGGTAACCTAGAATTGCTACAATGTTTTCTAATTGATCTACCTGCAAAAAATTATAAAAATTTGCTGGTGTTGCCTAACTTTGCAAGGTTAATTTTGTCAGAATACATTTTTATTTTATTTTAATAAAAACCTTTTTGGAGAACCTCAGATGAATGTTCTTCAAAACTTCTCCCATTGAGCAACATGAGGGTGAGGAAAAGACAGAACATTTGGGTAGAATTATCCTTTAATACAAATTCTTCAGAGCGAGCTAGATCACAGCTTGGAGGTAAAACCCCATTCCCCAGTATGAACTATTTTCAGCAAGATGCTAGGATGCAGCAAAGCACCTTTTGATCTGCATATTACAGAACTAACGTCCACAAGAGGGTGCTCACAGTGATTGTGTTTATATCCTGAAAAGGGTTCAAATACAAAGGAAACCTGAACTGAATCTGCACTATTTCTGTTGTCCTGGCATGACATCAGTGCGAGAGAAACTCACAGAAATGCTGCTGTGTCGTTTAACTCTGACTTTTATTTCATTTAAAATAATTCATACAAATGCATACAGTCACAAACATTTCTTTTTGGATTCTGTTTAACAAAAAATATGAATATCTCATAGTATATATAGTATGTATATTGCTAGCCTACCACTTTACCAGGAAGGAATCAATGTAGGCGATGGAGAGCTGCAACTATCCCGGCATCCTCGAAAAACACGGTACAATCAAGTCACACACAAACAGGCAAGCATTACGCCAGCTTTGCACAAGACAAATTTGTTTAGTTTTTTTCTTTTTGCTCAAAAATTGAACATTTTCTGTTTTCTTTTTAACCTTTAACACATGAAGTAATACATGCTCCAAAAATAAAAATAAGTACTGTACTGAATTTAGACTATAAAAGACAAATGGGTACAAAAAACAATGCACTATGTGGTTTAATTTAAAAGGAAGGAAGGGAGGGGGGGAAATAAATTTTCCTGAGAGGGTGTGCAAATCCCGCCTCTATCGGTGCTTTTAAAATCAAATGAGCGAAACGAATATGCTTTTTGTTATCGTATCTATAATCAGGTGGTAAGATGCCTCCCTTAATGCGGTTTCTATTTTTCTTTCTCGTCTACAAACCATTGATCATGTCCAAAAAACTGTACACAAACAGGTTACATTCATGTAATAGCTACTGTTGTTTTAACAATGAAACCCATTAGACAGACACAATAACAGTTAAAAGATCGCCCACTGCACTTGGACAGACTACAATCTAAAACAGCAGGGTTTTGCATCAGGGAGAAGTTTCAAATCCACAAGATTTTCTCTTTTTTTGTTGTTGTTTTTTTCCCACTAGTTACTTCAAAGAGCGCAAGTCCACCACCTTCAGTCAAGAGCTGGCTACATCAGAGTCGTGGTTGTTTTTAAGTGGCTGGTTCTGAGCCTGGGAGCCTGTTTCCGCTCCTCTTCTTTGGGGTAAAGAAGGACCAGGAGAGTTCTATAGTGGTACGGAGAGCCTTTGAAGAGGGGGCTACAACTGTTCGTTAGGGTGCTGCTCTCTGTCGGGTTCGGGTTTGCTGGTTTGGCCGGGTGACGGGGCGTGCGGAGGGTGGGCTGCGGTGGGCAGGCTGTGGGTGATGGGCACGGTGCTTGGCATGATGCCCTCCACTGAAGGAGGCAGACCCCCTGAAGCAAGGCTCACGACGCTTGGGGGGTACCTGAGGAAGAGGAAGAATATTAAACAGCTTCAGCAACACCTGGAACACAGTCTCTATAGAGTGGGGGAACTATGACGTCACTTTGTAGCCGGATCGGCTGTTAGCATCGCACTGGTTCCCTCGACAAAAAACAGCCGCTCGCCTTCAGCGTCACCACCACCACGCTCCCGACAACTTTTTCAAACGTATTTCAGTGAAAAGGATTTACTCTGTATATGAATTTTAATCCACGCTACATTAACCTTTTCATATAAACTGGAATACATACAAAACTAGAGCCAAACGAAAACTGAAATGAGACATTTCTAATAAATAGTATAGTGAATAAATGAATCATATGAAAGCACGCATTTCTGTACATTTCGAAATAAGGTGCAATAAAAGTCAATAGATCCTTGATTAATATGAATATTTTAATTAAAAACGTGTCTCCACGTACTATTCAATAAAATTCTAGCGCATTTCATCTAACAGCAGAGTGAGCACGTTTTTGGATATGGTAAGATTAAACTTATTTTAGTGAATAAAGTACCACATTTCAGCTATCATTTTGTTAGGGTGGGTACACAAAACGTTATTTTATTCTTGCTTCTAGGAAATCCTCAAACTATATGCTTTATAGCTTCATGTGGCCGTAAGCATTTTAATTTAACGTGGCTTTAAGCACTATGCATCATTAAAGTTTCACTTTTCCCGTGACTAAGCCGGTAAATGTGGTGTTTACATGGAATAATCGTAATATGAGTTTACCTTATGAACCCAGAGTCTCTGCATCAGCAGGAAAGCGATAAAACGAGCATCTTTCCATCCGAAGACTTGTCGGGTCAAAGCAAAAAAATAAAAAATAAATTGTCGAACAACAATATAAAATGCGGGAAACTATTAACTGGTTATTCTACAATTAATTGTATTACAAATTATACTACGATTGGAAAATATTGATTGATAAACTGTTCGACGTGATGACGTTGAATGTCTCCGACGCCTGTAGTCCCATTTAGCAACTTGTTAGCAACCGTCTTTTTTAAGAAACGTAACAGTTTTAAAAAATCACGAGTGGGGTGTAACTGGTGTGTTTTATGTCGTAGAATAAAACGTGAAAGTATCTTGAGCCTGTGTGAACCACGGACCTTATTTTAGGGATTTAACCAAAATCCCATTCAAAAAACCCATTGACTCTGGGACGATGGAACCGGAAGTGCTAAAATGCTAACTCGCTTCCTGGTTTTTGCCTACAAAGTGACATCACAGTTCCACCACTCTATTGAGCTAGAATCTTACTGCATAACGGTGGATTAAAAAATGAATAGTTACAATCTGATTGGATGAGCCACGTTTAAATGTATCACACATATGATGTGATGCATCATATTGTACAATCTCGATTAAAAAAGTTTGGGGTCAGCATTTTTTTACTTGTCGGGTCAAAGCAAAAAAATAAAAAATAAATTGTCGAACAACAATATAAAATGCGGGAAACTATTAACTGGTTATTCTACAATTAATTGTATTACAAATTATACTACGATTGGAAAATATTGATTGATAAACTGTTCGACGTGATGACGTTGAATGTCTCCGACGCCTGTAGTCCCATTTAGCAACTTGTTAGCAACCGTCTTTTTTAAGAAACGTAACAGTTTTAAAAAATCACGAGTGGGGTGTAACTGGTGTGTTTTATGTCGTAGAATAAAACGTGAAAGTATCTTGAGCCTGTGTGAACCACGGACCTTATTTTAGGGATTTAACCAAAATCCCATTCAAAAAACCCATTGACTCTGGGACGATGGAACCGGAAGTGCTAAAATGCTAACTCGCTTCCTGGTTTTTGCCTACAAAGTGACATCACAGTTCCACCACTCTATTGAGCTAGAATCTTACTGCATAACGGTGGATTAAAAATGAATAGTTACAATCTGATTGGATGAGCCACGTTTAAATGTATCACACATATGATGTGATGCATCATATTGTACAATCTCGATTAAAAAAGTTTGGGGTCAGCAACTCAGACGCAGGCAGTGCGCTGCATGAGACAAAAAAGTAATATAGCCAAAACAACCGTATAGCCGCTCTTTAGTGTAGATGCATGTTGATTTTATCAGACGATGCCGCGATTATAAATGAGAGTGACTCCTAGTTAACATGTATTAAAAGGGGTCGTGTTTAGTCACTATGTAGTGTGGTATTTTTTGACAACATTCACTCATCATGACAGTAAAATAGGGCATTCTAAGTCAATATACTGCAGTATTTCCTCTCAATCAGTAGAAAATATGGTTAACACCCGGTCATGCATGAAAAAAAAAATACCGTCGTGTACCGTGAAACCGGTATAATTTAGAAAAATACCGATATAAATTTTTGGTCAAACTGCCCAGCACTATATACAGTACATATCATAATTAATACTGGCTACTGTCCACTCTGCTCCCTAGATGTCATTATGGGCAATAAACCCATATCCAGGGGCGATTCATTTTATGAACCCATTCATTTTATGGGGGCTCAGCCCCCAGTGAGCGTATAATAATACTAGCCTAATAATAAATATATATATATACAGTATATATAAATAAGATAAAAAATGTTTGATTAATAGGGGTTGTATACTAAACTTATTGCAGTATTCCACAGTATTGCATTGATAGGTATAACATTTGAGTACTGAATAAGCCAAATTCAAGTCTTCATGATCACACACACACAACCTGTTTACTGTACAAACACAAAATTTTACTGTTTGCATTTCTACAATCCTCTTTCCTTAGCTCAAGTATGCAAACCTCTTTGCCACATACACTGGAATATGTATTATATTGAAAGTTAAATTTTCAAATGAAAATGGCAACATGATCGTTTTATAAAGTATGCGTTCATATGTGCTTCATTTTCACTGGAGGAAACAGCTGTGGTGTGATGAGGGGTGAACGCAGTGAAAACTTAGGCTACAGTAGATGGGGAACCAATTATTGCTCCATGATATTTTGTAAACTGTATTTATGACAAAGAACTTCACAGATGCAGATATTATAACAATCTATCGATAAACACAGACCTTGTCCTCTGTTTCTCGCTCTACGTCGCACTGAACGCACTGAAAGACGGGGAGGAGCCGATCGAAGTCTGCCGCCTTTTTCATTTGAAATTTAAAGGGGACTGAGGCGATCACGAATTTGTGTACAATTTATGGAGCTAATCGCTAAATTTTAGGGGGGCTGAGTAGTCATTTTAGGGGGGCTACAGCCCCCTTAAAAATGGCCTAGCGACGCCCATGCCCATATCAGTCGATCACTAATTATTTTCCCCACACACGTGGCCAGTGGTCTAATGTAACGAAGTAATAATACTTAATAATAAGTAAAAATAATTTTTAAAAATTACTTTTTTAATACTCAAAATTCCAGGCATTCTAAATTGTAGAAGGCAAAAATGCTTCTGTATGCTTTTTATATTAATATAATTTAATATAGTTAACTTATATCACACAAAGAGTACCTTTTTTCTGCAGATATCAGCATGAACACATTTAATAATAATTTTATACAAGGTCAGTAAAGCAATAAATGACTTACATTTTAGAGGTAATATTGCTTGTTTTTGCTTAATTTTGCCAACGAAAATAGTTCCAAACAAAGACTGTTTTGTGTCTCTGAGCAATGGTGTTTACTTATTGAATGAATCAGCTTTTTGAACGAATCGGTTGAATAAATGTGTCCCCTCTGAGATACATAAACTGTGTAAATACATCTAAATGCTATTTCAGATGCAGATTCCAGAAATGTTTTCTGATGTTGGAATGAAATACACTAAGTACCGGATGAAGTGCTTCTTATTCTTACCAAAAAATACAAAATGGAAGAAAGAGTTAAAACTGAACACAATCTTGCTACTCAAGCTTTGTATGAACATTTTTTATATATATTTATTTGCTTCTTTTCCATTTTGCATTTACTTGTACTTTACTTTCAATACTTAAGTACGTTTAAGTACGTCATACTTAATTACAATAAATATCACATACTTTAAGACTTTTACTCAAGTACTATTCTAAACGGTGACTTCAACTTCAAGATATCTGTACTTTTACTTGAGTATAGCTTTCAGGTACTTTATACACCACTGCACATGGCATAGGCGTTTCAGAGGCGGTTACAAGTGACATTACTGAAGAAAGATTAGAAGAATTTTGCTGTAACACCAGGAACATCCAAAGTACTGATAAGCATAGTAAACGCAATCTTGCATGGCCATCTGTGGATTATTCTTTCACCAGAAGTCCTGGTAAAAATGTCTGTGCAAATACAACACAACAGCACCACCTGTATCCTACATTCAGTTACGATAAATTAATACTTCAGTAGTTTGCTGTACCTGTAGGCTCCATTGAGTTCTGGATGAACAACAGTAGGGTCCATGCCGGCCCAGTGCGTGGTCTGTGTGAGGAACTCTTTGTTGACGCAGTTCTTCAGGCTGTCTGGAATGCGACCTGGAGGAGGAAAACAGCTTCATTACAGGAAAACCCCGAGTCATTGATCACAGCACATCAAGCCTGCGGAGCTGCAATTAAAGAACAAGGTTTTCACTCAACTGATGAAAGAGGTCAGACACCCAGCGCTCTCAAATCATTTGACAAATGCCAGCTCTGAGGCAGTAAAGAGTGTTACTGACAGCGTCATGTGGCGACGTACCGGTAATAGCTCGACGGATCTCCCGCGCCGCCTCCTCACGCATCTCAATGGAGGCCTGCTCGCTGTACCACGCCGCGTGAGGGGTGCAGATCAGGTTGGGCGCGTCTTTAAGAGGACCTTGGCTGAAACTGAAGTCATATTCACTCAATGAGCGTGTCAGACTTTTATACAGCTGTATGTGTGTGTCAGTGTAAGGACAGTGTATGGACAAGGTGACCAATGAATTTATGAACTCTTCCGTTCTTCGTGATTACTAGAGGAGGAAAAATCCTTTTCTAGAGAGCAAGATTTAGAGCAGTGGTTGGTTAGAGCTCTGAGTTTTGGCAATCATTGAATTCTACCCCAACTTAAAGTAACATTAAAACCGAACATGTATTTCTAACAATCAAAATGCCGCTTCTAATGTAAAAACAGGAAAATGGGGGTGCTGTAAACGGTCAAATACATGATATCCAATCAGTTTACCTCATCTTTTGCGGTCAAAACTGACTGCATCCACACAAGCAGCGTGCTACTGCATGTGATAGGATGCCCGCTGAATATGCAGCATTAGCAAATTGCGTGGCTGTTCAATATATCTTTAAAGTAGATCTTCACTTAATAGCATGAAGAGCAAATATCGATACGGACTGAAATCGATTTAAACTCTCGACACAGACACACAATTTTTACAACAGTTCAACAAAAAAAGACTAAGAGAACATTTTACATTTTAAATGTAGTCTACATTTTAAACAGAAAATTGTCATGTTTGTTCTATTTTGCAATGAAATAATAGTTCCAACGAAATCCGTATCATCTGGTGTGCGTCTCCAAGCAACATACAGCTGTGTTTCATTAGTGAACGAATCTGTGGCTTTGAACGATTTGGAGAGTCAGTGATTAATAACCCATTCATAACTACAGCATTTTTGTTACTGAATGAATGAATGAATGACGAGACGCCTGGCTCATTAAAGACAGCGACTTGCCGCCACCTACTGGCGGTTTTATTTTTAAATCTACAAGTATCACTTCGATTTGCCATCATTTATTGCTTTATTTATTATATTAATAATACACTTGTAATGTAATGTTAAGAATATGACATAAAACATGACACAATTAATAAGGATAGAAAATATTTGCCTCTATAAAGGTAAACATTTTTTTTACCTGTAAATCAATTTAAGGGGGCAAATAATTGATTGTCCTTTAATAGAAAAGTTGTGACTGCGGTCTGGAAGAATGTTAAATGCCCCAGGGGGTACGCCGCTGAAAAAAGTTTGAGAACCACTGATTTAGACGATGAAATATTTTAGAGCAGAGAATTTTTCAAGATTTTAATAAATTTCTATGACTTTTCTAGCCTTGAAAATTGCATTTACATACAGTATGAGGGCAAAAAATGACCCATATGGGGTTTTTGTATTTATATCATTTGACAGTTTAGCAATATCACATGAGCAAGAGTGCTTTTTTAATCAGAATATCTTGGCGATTGCTTATGTGATATTGATTTCATACAACAGTACAATAAACAAGTTAATATTGTTATAGTTTTTCTGTTTTTGCGCAATTTCGCCAACTAAAGTAGTTTCAAACAAAGCCACAGCAAAACTGCTGTGCATCTCTGAGCAACACACAGTAGTGTTTTGTTACTGAATGAATCCGCGATTTTGAACGAATCTAGTAAAAAGATTTTATAAATCCATAAAAAGTCACTTGCTTCGTTTCTGAATGAATCGATTGACAGTTTTAGTTTCATATTTAGAGTATCATTTCATATTTTAATATTCTTTTTTTTTCTATGTTGAATCAAAATATTTATAAATATTTCTAAAGCTAGTTTATTGTAATGTCTATTCCATTTAACACAATAATAACTTTTGGGGGCTCATTTCTAAGCCCAAATTGTTGTGCCATTAATTTGTGAATAATTAAGATTAATTAATCGGCACATCATGGAAATTGAAACACTTGACAGCTCTAATTGTTAACTGAATCTAAAACTTTTTTTTGTTAATTCAAATAAATCTGAAATAAAATAAAAGAATTCAATCTAAATATTGTTACTAAAATAAGCTGAAGCACAGGAAATAAATTTAAATGAAACTGACTAAAACGGATTAAATCTAAATAGAAATATAATATTCACACACAAAAAAACGAATAAAAATTACAAAAGCACATAAAAATTAAATAGAAAAGAATACACATTTTTAATAAAAATTATATTTTAAACATGAATAAAATTATAACAACAAATGAAATGAAATGATAAAAACTGAAAGAAATATATATACATACAAAAATAATAAATATATATACATACTACAATACTAAAATAACACTGGCTTTCACAATTGGTATGAAAGCAATTTAATCTCATTTACAAAAGTGAACCCCTATTTATGCTGTCATTTCTCTTTGCTGCTTTTCTCCTTTGAAACTGCCTTCAGGAAACAGTTTTCCTGTAATGCATTTGTAGCAAACAGACTCATATTTTGTGGGGTTTGCAGCCAAATAACAACACAAAAAAGACTCGTAGAGGCAGGGTGTGGAACAGAAATGGAGTTTGGAGCAAGCAATCCATCCAAATGTCAAAACATCACAATTCTTCAGCATCAAATGTTGTTGTCCCTCACCTGAAGGGCTCTGTCTCATGGACGTCCAGGGCTGCTCCCCGTATTCTGCCCTCTTTCAGAGCCTGGGCCAGAGCTTTCTCATCCACCAGACCGCCACGTGCCGTGTTCACGAGGAAGGCGCCCTGACGCATCTACGGTCAACACACGGTATTGATCAAACACGAATGTGGCACCAGCTCATGTATGCTCTTGTGCTTGTGATTGTAGGCTGTAGGCGACACCTGTTTGATGGTGAAGTCGTTGATGAGATGGTGGTTGTGCTCGTTGAGGCTGCAGTGTAAGGTGACGCAGTCGCTGTGGAAGAGCAGGTCCTGCAGGGTGTTGACTCTCTGCAGCCCCAGGGCTCGCTCCAACCCGTCAGACAGGTACGGGTCATAGAAGATCACGTTGAAGCCGAATGCTTTGGCCCTCAGCGCCACCGCCTGTCCAACACGCCCTGAGAGCAGACATAAACCATCAATAAAAGAAATTATTTGTTTGTATCACATTAGTTCAGTATTATGCCTGTCGGTGTCATGGCAAATTGACATTACAACAAAACAAGTTTCATTCAAATGGTGTGTAGTTGAGTTACTTTTCCTACAGTCTGCCAAAAAATAAAAAAAACAAGAGATGAGAAAGATAAAACGCATCGGTATTGAATTTCAGCAAAAAGCCAAATGTGTTCAGGATTTCATTGAGCTTATTTTATGTATTATTTCTACTGTTTAAAAGTTTGGGGTAAGAGATTATGTTTTGAAAGAACACTCAAATGCTCACCAAGACTGCATTTATTTCATTTTTTAAATATACAGGAAAAACAGTAATATTGTAAACTATTATTACTATTAAAAAAATGTTTTCTGTTTGAATATATTTTAAAATGTAATTTATTCCTGTGATTCAGAGATGAATGTCAGCATCATTAATCCAGTTTTTAATGTCACATGATCCTTCAGAAATATTATCAGTGTTGAAATTACGATTATCAGTTGTGCTATTTAATATTTTATGGAACCTGTGATATATATACGTATATATACTGTATATATACAGTGGGTACAGAAAGTATTCAGACCCCCCTTAAATTTTTCACTCTTTGTTATATTGCAGCCATTTGCTAAAATCATTTAAGTTAATTTTTTTTCCTCAATAATTCTTAATTTGTGGCAACAATTTATCTAAAATGAGGGAACAAATTAATAGGTCATGGTAATGAACATTGTTGGGGAAAGTTTCTTTTAAAAGTATTGCACTGCAAAATTGCATCACTCCATAAAAAAAGTAACTAATTGCATTACTTAGTTACTTTTATAGAAAGTAATGTGTTACGTTACATTTACATTACTTTTTCTCGGATCTAAAGTCATTTTTGCTTAGTATGGTTGAATTGGATCATTGAAGGTCAGCAGCAAAGACACTGATTAATAAAATGGGATTAAATACGTATTATATATGTGTTATTTAACATTTAATTACTGCAGGTTTGCGTCATATTCTGAGTTTGCATTTCAACGTTTTTTTCTCATTTTGAGGAATACTGAATCTGATTTTGTGCGAGTGAGATGAGTAAACGCATGTTGACATTTAGTCTAGAACTACAGTAACATCTTGTTTACACAGCGCACACAACGCCTCTGCACTCACTCCTGATTTCTCTCAACATGGGGACAGGAGAGCTGGCAGTCAATAAATGGGAAAACAAAGCAACTGGCATTACTTATTTGAAAAAGTAACTGAGATACTTTCTTGTGAATTAAAAAGTAATACGTTACTTTACTAGTTACATGAAAAAAGTAACTCACATAACTTGTAATGCATTATCCCCAACACTGGTAATGAATTCCGAATTCATATATATAAATATATATCATATATA
>NW_015505793.1:495957-500624 GCF_001515645.1 Sinocyclocheilus grahami
CAATTTAGGTTCATGGGTAGTGTGAAAAAAAACTGTTACTCTGATAATAAAAACTGATAATACAGACAGCAGCAAATCAACTTTCCTCTGTGTACGAACACACTATCAAACGGTGCACTTGCTCTTCTTCCAGCCAGTTGTATTTGATCCACAAACACTTGCATGGGTCACTAGTGCTTTTCCCCCCATTCTTGGCCAAAATTTGGCCCTATTGTTTTTTGTTTGTTTGTTTGCTTTTGTATTCTTCAGATTTGGCATACTGCAAGCATATAATAACAGAACGTATTTCTTCTAACTGAAATTCTAATCTAGGATTAATATTGAATTAATTAGGATTTACCTAATCTAGGTTAATGTTAATTTCTGCATAAACTAATACATTAACATCTCAAGTTGTATAAATTAGCATTACCTAATGTCTTATGAACAAACATGAATTAACAATGAACAAGATATACATTCTATACAGAGAATAATTAAAAATATGAAATATATTCTAAATGTAAACAAAAATGTACTAGTACACACTACTGTTTAAAAGTTTGGGTTAGTAAACATTTTTTTAAATGTTTTTGAAAGTCTCTTATTTTCACCAAGCTGCATTCACTTGATCAAAATACAATTAAAAATAAAATTAAAATTAAAATTACTTTTCTATCTTGATAGATAGATAGATAGATAGATAGATAGATAGATAGATAGATAGATAGATAGATAGATAGATAGATAGATAGATAGATAGATAGATAGATTAATATCATAAATGTCATTATAAATTACATTCTAAAAATCTTTAGTTTACGGTTTATTTCTGACACATGACACTAGACTCAGATAAAGTTCATTCAAGAAAAATGTCAAACATTCTCAAAGATTGACAAAGAGAAACGAGTTCTTTCACAATGAACCATCACAACATGACAGATCTGATTCCGCCCATCTAGCTTTAACAAATGCTAAAGAAAATGATTGATCAATAGCTGCGAGCAAGTCAGATTGAGACTGAAATAAATAAATCACATGAAGTACAGTGGGAAGGATGACTGTGAGATTTCATCATGCTACCCAGTGAATTCATCTAATGAATCATTCTACTCATTTCTGGCAAAAACGCTCACAGCCTCATAAATATTACCCATTGTGCAATCTACTTTTTTAGCCTGTGAGATGAAGTGCTTTTTCCATGTAACAAAGCCAAAGAGGCTCCATCACGTCGAGCCAGTGGGATCTACGATGTATTGCAGAACCATACTCTAACATCCTGTATATTACATGATATATTAATCTGTACGAACCAGTGATGAAAAAAATACCACTCCACACAATCGTAATAAATCTTAAACACATGAACAGCATTCACAATGCATTTTACTTCTGTGACACGACATACTCCTTAGTGAAATAGTGGGAATTAAGAAGTAGGAATCTGGATTGGATTGGTGAAAAAGTAGGCTGAGATATTATGGGTTTATGTTATTTTTCTCTGCCCACATGGTCTTGGTTAAGCCAACAGAAACTAAGAAACATTTCAAAGGTGGAGAAATTTACATTTTAACATATTTTGCTTTGTTTTGACCTGTGATATTTACGTTTATTGAGCAGATGCTTTATCCAAAGCCATTTAAACCAGAACAATATACAGTAAGTGATTAATCCAAACAGTAAGTGACGTTGAGTGCTAGATACCTTCTCGTGGATCTCCTGGGTGGACTGGGCATCACAGAAGGCCACGGTGGCCACGTCCTTCAGGATGGGCATCTCCACCGTACAGTCCCGCCCATCCAGCAGTGCCACCAGAGGACGAGGGTGCATGGGGCCATTCATTATGGGAGGCCTGATGCCTGCAGAGAGAAATCAATCACATATGTTACACGTCTTGATCTTGTGTTCAAGTAGGTTTAATGTGAGCACTGACTGTAAACGTCATTTTGTCTGCGAATTCACTGTTATTGTAAGACTCCTTCCAAATGATAAAACCCAATGCTACTGTACATTTGGCTCAAGGATACACACAGACATCAAATGCCAAGGTTAGTTATTGGAATCACTCTTAAAATAAAGTGACTCATAAACACAGAAAAATACAACAGTGTGTATTAGCAGTCGGGTGATTCCTGGCTTTATTGCTCAATATTAAATATATTTTTGCAACTGCTGTTGCAGTAAAACAGAGCAGTTGTGAGTTGTATAACCACTCATAAAAGACACAAACAGACTAATGCTGTTATTTTACTGATAACAAGACCTTTCTTACAAATAAATGTTGATTGAGAGTTATGAACACTGATGATTTCAGAACTGTCAATTACTAGTCAGTAACATTTTGCCAAATGGTTATAGGATAACAGAACTATAACTTATGTGATAACTAGACTGTGTGTAAATATATACATCAACCAGACTCTTAATATCAATCCCTTTATAAGAAGACTGATGGCATCTTCTTAAAATAAAGTGACTCATAAACACAGAAAAATACAACAGTGTGTATTAGCAGTCGGGTGATTCCTGGCTTTATTGCTCAATATTAAATATATTTTTGCAACTGCTGTTGCAGTAAAACAGAGCAGTTGTGAGTTGTATAACCACTCATAAAAGACACAAACAGACTAATGCTGTTATTTTACTGATAACAAGACCTTTCTTACAAATAAATGTTGATTGAGAGTTATGAACACTGATGATTTCAGAACTGTCAATTACTAGTCAGTAACATTTTGCCAAATGGTTATAGGATAACAGAACTATGATAACTTATGTGATAACTAGACTGTGTGTAAATATATACATCAACCAGACTCTTAATATCAATCCCTTTATAAGAAGACTGATGGCATCATGATGACACACACAAAGAATCAGTTTTAAGGGAAAAAACATTGAATGAACAATCTTAATGCAACCGCAGCTGATGATGTTTAATCATAAAGTCATGAACACCTGCAGGGCTTCTTTCTGCGGGTCTGACTTTCTGTCAGAACTGTGCTGTTTTAAGCTTCTCAACATTTACTGATCTAAGACCACCAACATTTTCAGGCTTAAATGATCATTTTATAGTGATAACCCAATATATGCTGGCCAAGCTATCAAACTTCAAGACAAATTCCCACTGAAGACCAACATATGTTGATGCTACCATATAAAAACCACTCCAAAAGTGCTCATCAGCGGCAGCCCAGTCCCATGAATCACTGCGAATAATATAATCAGTTTCACTGCACTCTCAAACTACTTATATATTGGTGTGTATTTTAATATTTTGGAACAAACTTCAAATATATTGTATTGTATATCAATGATAATTAAATTGATAGTTTTATACTTGTCACGTGTTTGTTTCTGTTTAGTTCCTGTTTGCCCGTATTTGGTTCAGTTCCTGTTCTCATTTAGTTTATCATCGTTTATTCTGTTCACCTGTGTTGATTGAGTTCTTCACCTGTTTCAGTTCTCCCTAATTACGTTCCATGTGTTTAAATACCCTGTGATTTCCTCAGTTCCCTTGTCTTGCTTTAAAGTTATGTTGTGGAGTTTTTATCCTATGTTCATCAGTGTTACCCTCTTGGTTTGTTAATAAAAGACTCACCTTTGGATTACCCCTTCGCTGTGTGCCTCATCTACCCACATCGTGACAATACTACAGCATTTTCAGTGTTGCGGCTGAGTAGCAGAATTTGGCGTTCTGCCTAGTGTCAGTTAAAAAAACATCTACCAACGGACTTGCCAATGGAAAGTCCAAGTATATCTGTAAACTACCGTTCAAAAGTTCAGTAAGAATTTTGTAATGTATCTGAAAGAAGTCTCTTATGTTCACTGGAGCTGCACTTATTTGATCAAAAATACAGTAAAAACAGTAATATTGTGAAATATTATTACAATATAATAAATAACTGTTTTCTATTTTGATATATGTGACCCTGGACCACAAAACCAGTCATAAGGGTCAATTTCTCAAAATTGAGATTTATACATCATCCGAAAGCTGAATAAATAAGCTTTCCATTGATGTATGGTTTGTTAGGAAAGGACAATATTTGGTCGAGATACAACTATTTGAAAATCTGGAATCTGAGGGTGCAGAAAAATCTAAATACTGAGAAAATCACCTTTAAAGTTGTTCAAATTAAGTTCTTAGCAATGCATATTACTAATCAAAAATTAAGTTTTGATATATTTACGGTAGGACATTTACAAAATATCTTCATGGAACATGATCTTTATTTAATATCCTAATGATTTTTGGCATAAAAGAAAAATCTATCATTTTGACCCATACAATGTTTTTTTGGCTATTGCTACAAATATACCCCAGCGACTTAAGATTGCTTTTGTGCTCCAGGGTCACATATTTTAAATGTAATTTATTCCTGTGATGTGAAGCTGAATTTTCAGCATCATTACTCCAGTCTTCAGTGTCACATGGTCTTTCAGAAGTCATTCTAATATGCTGATTTGC
The DNA here is from genome assembly GCF_001515645.1 of Sinocyclocheilus grahami. Lineage (NCBI taxonomy): Eukaryota > Metazoa > Chordata > Actinopteri > Cypriniformes > Cyprinidae > Sinocyclocheilus > Sinocyclocheilus grahami. The sequence goes on from NW_015505793.1 coordinate 500,411, forward strand.
TCAAGAAACATTTCTTTCTGTCAATGTTGAAAACAGTTGTGCTGTTTATTATTTATGAGAACTGTGATATTTTTTTTTCAGGATTCTTTGATTAATAGAAAGTTCAATTTATTTTAAATTAAATTGTGTGACTAATTGTGACTTTTGATCAATTTAATGTGACCCTGCTGAACAATCTATCTAAAAAGAATCTAAGAAGTATCTATATATATAT
>NW_015505793.1:500662-502850 GCF_001515645.1 Sinocyclocheilus grahami
ATATATATATATATATATATATATATATATATATATATATATATATAGTGTGTGCATACGTGTGTGTGTGTGTATTATATATACATACACATAGATAGCTAGACATAGATATATGTGTGTGTGTGTATATATACAGTATATAGTATATATGTGTGTGTACTTTTTTTTTACAAAAAATAATAAACAAACAGTATAAAAGACATCTAAACACCTCTTAGATAAATAAAACTAAATCAGTATATTTCAGATGCAAAATATTTAGTTATTTGTTAATGATATAGTAACAGAAGTACAATATGTGCACCTGTGACCTCTCCCAATTTTATCATATACAACCTGGCAAGTGCAGACATGGTGTAATCATGCCCATAAGACACAGACACACCCACCTCTATCAGCACTACCCACTCCTGCTCTCAGGATAGTCTTTCACACTCTCTCACACACACACACACACATACAATGCACACGTTTATGCACAAACAAGACCTCTTTACCTCTGTGATGATGAGATCCCTGGCTTTCACGCATCCGTTCCCAGCTGTTTTCTCCATTTGTAATGAAGGTGAACTTTTACAACCATAAATTATGTGTTAGTGACATCTAAACCATCCCAGCAGGATCTGGTTATCTTGTAACACAGCCACTGTCACCTCTTTTTTTTCTGATTAGGACAAACCGCCAACAACATGCAATAGATTCATCCAAGCACACATAAAAGCACGCAGCTCTGGGATCAAAAGCTCCGATCAAGAAAAAGCACTATTTTGCTCATAAGAATGATCGTTGACACTCTCTGTCTTTGCATGTAAGATCACAGCTAGGTAAATCAAGACGCCCGAGCTGGGAAAAAAACACATGGTAGTTTCTCGCACCACACCGTTCTGTCAAAATCCCTGGGCTCTGTTCATATTGCCCTGCCCCGAGGGTGAGCTGGATCTGTTTGAATTAGCTAGTTCATAGCAACAACAACCAACAGGGTCAGTCGCACACGGTGTCTAAAGACCTCGACTGCCCACGGGCGATAATTCAAGCTGACATGTTGTCTTCTGGTGAAAATGATAGCCAATTTCAAATTCCAACCTCAGACGCACAGTGCGAAAAGAACAAAACCTGTTTTTTAACAACACGTTTTGCTCGTCACAGAGTGAGCTGGGGTGAATCTTGTTTTTTGTCATTCGTGGAAAGCCAATGTATTGTTCTCAACCCAGGAGTCACTTATTAAGAATATTGTAATGACACTTACATGCATTTTTACTTTCATTAGTCAATCTCCTCCTAAAAATATATGACAATAAAAATGCACTTTTTGGTCCATCTGATCAGAAATATCTTAAACTAAATCAAATATAAACGAATCTCAACATATGTTTATTTTAAGACTAAATAGTCGCCCATTAACTGAATGCTGCAACTATTTCCATGACATCCTGAAAAACCCTACTCTTCCTACGGCTAAGTATTCCTGCTTTTGGACTCTTCTAGAATGAGAATTTCCTTCGAAGAGACAGAAATTAGGAAGTAAGTCAAGGCCGGAACTGGAAGCCACATTTCCACTGCACAATGTGCGGGAGGAGGGCCATTGGAGAAAGAGTCATGTCCTTGCCAACCCCTCAGATTTTCCAGAGGGGATAGTGTGTGCTTTTTTATCTTTCGGAAAGATTAATGCAGTTAATAAAGCGAGCCATCAGAGGTCCGTAGCCCCGGCTCTCGGACGAATGTTTTCTTCACACAGGAAAGAGAAAGCAGAAAGCAAGCAATTGTATGTGAATGAATGGTTCAGATGAAAGATAATAGGAAAGAGGGAAAAGCGTAGCAGAGAGGAGGGGAGGAGGAAAGGAAGAGGGGGAGGGGAAGCCAGAATACTGTACGACAGCCGAGCGAACGCTCGCTCATATATTGCCGCAGATTTCCGTGCAACACTTTCACGTGTGGCCCCATGCAGAAGGTAAACGCTTACCTAATGGCAAGCCTTTGTTCAGCAGATGTGAGCTTCCCATCTCTTAGGATCCGCCGGAAAAACGAGCGTGTCTCCTCAGCAAGGCATTCACCAAAATCCTCAGCATATGGCAGCTACTTCAATTTTCTTATTCCTTCTTTTCTGTGAGTAGCTATCTTAAGCACACGCGCTCGCGCTCACACTCACACCCCTCCTTGTCTTTCTCTTTCTCTCTAACTCCCTCTCCCC